>NW_027102579.1:0-248695 GCF_035609145.1 Eleutherodactylus coqui | reverse complement strand
TAGCATGCAGTCACAGTGACCTACATGGCGATGAAAATTTTCTGCAACCAGAAGAGAATTGGGTCATGTTAAGAGCTTAATTGTTGAAGTGAGATTAAAGGACTATAAAATCTCGACTTTTTGATTTTTGGCATTCAGAGGGCTGTAAAGAGAAAGTGTTGAAAGATGCTTTCTCATAGGCAAAAACCACTTCAGAAGGTTTGATGTTCACGATAGCCTTTACTAAGAAAATTTGGCCTCAGTGAGAATCGAACTCACGACCCCTTGGTTTACAAGACCAGTGCTCTAACCCCTGAGCTATGAAGCCTGCATTTGAAACAGTCCCACAATATTTTTGACCAATTCTATATTCCTTTTTCAAAAATCTTAGAATGTCATAAGTAGAATGAACCCATGCTTCCTGAAAAGATCATGCGGCCATCCTCAAATACACAAGTCGAAAAAATTGCGAAACTCAAAGAAAGTTTGGTCGTGCTAAGAGTCCAATTCTTGGGATGAAATATAAAGCCTGGAGCAGTTTTTCATTCCCTGGTGCAGCACTGCTTTATATTAGTTGAGGATTTAATAGTCAGAGGGTTGAACAGAAAAAGTTTTGAAGGACTTTTTCCTTCCTTGATTCAAATTGCAGGTTTAAAAGCAAAGCGCTCACATCAGCCCAGTATGTGTGCATATCTTTTCTTTTAGTTATGTTCTGATAGAACCCTGTTGAAAAAACCTAAGCAGATTTGAAAGCTGGTAGTAACATCCAATTCACCATTAAAAAGCATCTTATGTACTAGAATATTTAGCTTCTTGAGAACAGCCACATTGGTTCTACTAACATGGTTCCAAAACAGCTCTTTTCACCATCAGCCTAGACTAAGATGTTAAGCCCCAGTTCTTAATGCCTCGGTAATCCTCGTGCTGCTTGGCACTACAATCCTTTTTCTTCATTCTTACCAGAAGGTCTTTTTATTCTGAAAATATTTTCATGTAGCAATTGCTAACACATCCTGGGTAATATTTAAGCAAACTGAGCTGCCAGAAGCGGTATTTGAACCCACAAGTCCAGGAGAGCATACAACCTGAACGTAGTCCCCCAGACCGCTCAACCATTCGGCAGCTTGCAGATTTGGTGAGATACCAAAGATCATCGTAAGCATCAACAAAAAAAGGTTTATCTTTTTTGACTAAGCAAGCAACTAAAGCGCTTCAAAACAATAGACGGGAGAGAAGGCATTGTTCGTCTGATAGTGTGCTCCAAGCATGTGCTAACCTGTGTTAAGGGAATCCTGCAAGTAAAGGTTTGAGTGAGTTGTGCACATGATCTAATGTGAATGTGTGATCCATTTGATTAATACAAAAGGTTTTATCTATATTTGTAATTCTGCCTGTAATGACAATCAGATCACTACTAAAAAGCGATTTCTACAGAGCAGAATAATAGGGCTAGGTGGAAAGAGTGAAAAATGCAAGATTTTAATTCCAAATCATTAAAATTATTTAAAAATTATGCGTGACATCAAACTTTGATTCAAGCAATAGGTATTGTTCTGATAACACATTCCATTCAAGGTATATCCCACTGTGTAAAGTGGCATTCAAGGTCTCGCTCCAGGGTAAGAGCATGCAGTCACAGTGACCTACATGGCGATGAAATTTTCTGCAACCAGAAGAGAATTGGGTCATGTTAAGAGCTTAATTGTTGAAGTGAGATTAAAGGACTATAAAATCTCGACTTTTGATTTTGGCATTCAGAGGGCTGTAAAGAGAAAGTGTTGAAAGATGCTTTCTCATAGGCAAAAACCACTTTCAGAAGGTTTGATGTTCACGATAGCCTTTACTAAGAAAATTTGGCCTCAGTGAGAATCGAACTCACGACCCCTGGTTTACAAGACCAGTGCTCTAACCCCTGAGCTATGAAGCCTGCATTTGAAACAGTCCCACAATATTTTGACCAATTCTATATTCCTTTTTCAAAAATCTTAGAATGTCATAAGTAGGAATGAACCCATGCTTCCTGAAAAGATCATGCGGCCATCCTCAAATACACAAGTCGAAAAAATTGCGAAACTCAAAGAAAGTTTGGTCGTGCTAAGAGTCCAATTCTTGGATGAAATATAAGCCCTGGAGCAGTTTTTCATTCCCTGGTGCAGCACTGCTTTATATTAGTTGAGGATTTAATAGTCAGAGGGTTGAACAGAAAAAGTTTTGAAGGACTTTTTCCTTCCTTGATTCAAATTGCAGGTTTAAAAGCAAAGCGCTCACATCAGCCCAGTATGTGTGCATATCTTTTCTTTTAGTTATGTTCTGATAGAACCCTGTTGGAAAAAACCTAAGCAGATTTGAAAGCTGGTAGTAACATCAATTCACCATTAAAAAGCATCTTATGTACTAGAATATTTAGCTTCTTGAGAACAGCCACATTGGTTCTACTAACATGGTTCCAAAACAGCTCTTTTCACCATCAGCCTAGACTAAGATGTTAAGCCCCAGTTCTTAATGCCTCGGTAATCCTCGTGCTGCTTGGCACTACAATCCTTTTTCTTCATTCTTACCAGAAGGTCTTTTTATTCTGAAAATATTTTCATGTAGCAATTGCTAAAACATCCTGGGTAATATTTAAGCAAAACTGAGCTGCCAGAAGCGGTATTTGAACCCACAAGTCCAGGAGAGCATACAACCTGAACGTAGTCCCCCAGACCGCTCAACCATTCGGCAGCTTGCAGATTTTGGTGAGATACCAAAGATCATCGTAAGCATCAACAAAAAAGGTTTATCTTTTTTGACTAAGCAAGCAACTAAAAGCGCTTCAAAACAATAGACGGGAGAGAAGGCATTGTTCGTCTGATAGTGTGCTCCAAGCATGTGCTAACCTGTGTTAAGGGAATCCTGCAAGTAAAGGTTTGAGTGAGTTGTGCACATGATCTAATGTGAATGGTGTGATCCATTTTGATTAATACAAAAGGTTTTATCTATATTTGTAATTCTGCCTGTAATGACAATCAGATCACTACTAAAAAGCGATTTCTACAGAGCAGAATAATAGGGCTAGGTGGAAAGAGTGAAAACTGCAAGATTTTAATTCCCAAATCATTAAAATTATTTAAAAATTATGCGTGACATCAAACTTTGATTCAAGCAATAGGTATTGTTCTGATAACACATTCCATTCAAGGTATATCCCACCTGTGTAAAGTGGCATTCAAGGTCTCGCTCCCAGGGTAAGAGCATGCAGTCACAGTGACCTACATGGCGATGAAAATTTTCTGCAACCAGAAGAGAATTGGGTCATGTTAAGAGCTTAATTGTTGAAGTGAGATTAAAGGACTATAAAATCTCGACTTTTTGATTTTGGCATTCAGAGGGCTGTAAAGAGAAAGTGTTGAAAGATGCTTTCTCATAGGCAAAAACCACTTTCAGAAGGTTTGATGTTCACGATAGCCTTTACTAAGAAAATTTGGCCTCAGTGAGAATCGAACTCACGACCCCTGGTTTACAAGACCAGTGCTCTAACCCCTGAGCTATGAAGCCTGCATTTTGAAACAGTCCCACAATATTTTTGACCAATTCTATATTCCTTTTTCAAAAATCTTAGAATGTCATAAGTAGGAATGAACCCATGCTTCCTGAAAAGATCATGCGGCCATCCTCAAATACACAAGTCGAAAAAATTGCGAAACTCAAAGAAAGTTTGGTCGTGCTAAGAGTCCAATTCTTGGGATGAAATATAAAGCCTGGAGCAGTTTTTCATTCCCTGGTGCAGCACTGCTTTATATTAGTTGAGGATTTAATAGTCAGAGGGTTGAACAGAAAAAGTTTTGAAGGACTTTTTCCTTCCTTGATTCAAATTGCAGGTTTAAAAGCAAAGCGCTCACATCAGCCCAGTATGTGTGCATATCTTTTCTTTTAGTTATGTTCTGATAGAACCCTGTTGGAAAAAACCTAAGCAGATTTGAAAGCTGGTAGTAACATCAATTCACCATTAAAAAGCATCTTATGTACTAGAATATTTAGCTTCTTGAGAACAGCCACATTGGTTCTACTAACATGGTTCCAAAACAGCTCTTTTCACCATCAGCCTAGACTAAGATGTTAAGCCCCAGTTCTTAATGCCTCGGTAATCCTCGTGCTGCTTGGCACTACAATCCTTTTTCTTCATTCTTACCAGAAGGTCTTTTTATTCTGAAAATATTTTCATGTAGCAATTGCTAAAACATCCTGGGTAATATTTAAGCAAAACTGAGCTGCCAGAAGCGGTATTTGAACCCACAAGTCCAGGAGAGCATACAACCTGAACGTAGTCCCCCAGACCGCTCAACCATTCGGCAGCTTGCAGATTTTGGTGAGATACCAAAGATCATCGTAAGCATCAACAAAAAAGGTTTATCTTTTTTGACTAAGCAAGCAACTAAAAGCGCTTCAAAACAATAGACGGGAGAGAAGGCATTGTTCGTCTGATAGTGTGCTCCAAGCATGTGCTAACCTGTGTTAAGGGAATCCTGCAAGTAAAGGTTTGAGTGAGTTGTGCACATGATCTAATGTGAATGGTGTGATCCATTTTGATTAATACAAAAGGTTTTATCTATATTTGTAATTCTGCCTGTAATGACAATCAGATCACTACTAAAAAGCGATTTCTACAGAGCAGAATAATAGGGCTAGGTGGAAAGAGTGAAAACTGCAAGATTTTAATTTCCCAAATCATTAAAATTATTTAAAAATTATGCGTGACATCAAACTTTGATTCAAGCAATAGGTATTGTTCTG
The DNA here is from genome assembly GCF_035609145.1 of Eleutherodactylus coqui. Classification (NCBI taxonomy): domain Eukaryota; kingdom Metazoa; phylum Chordata; class Amphibia; order Anura; family Eleutherodactylidae; genus Eleutherodactylus; species Eleutherodactylus coqui. The sequence continues at coordinate 243,946 of NW_027102579.1, read as the reverse complement.
ATAACACATTCCATTCAAGGTATATCCCACCTGTGTAAAGTGGCATTCAAGGTCTCGCTCCCAGGGTAAGAGCATGCAGTCACAGTGACCTACATGGCGATGAAAATTTTCTGCAACCAGAAGAGAATTGGGTCATGTTAAGAGCTTAATTGTTGAAGTGAGATTAAAGGACTATAAAATCTCGACTTTTTGATTTTGGCATTCAGAGGGCTGTAAAGAGAAAGTGTTGAAAGATGCTTTCTCATAGGCAAAAACCACTTTCAGAAGGTTTGATGTTCACGATAGCCTTTACTAAGAAAATTTGGCCTCAGTGAGAATCGAACTCACGACCCCTGGTTTACAAGACCAGTGCTCTAACCCCTGAGCTATGAAGCCTGCATTTTGAAACAGTCCCACAATATTTTTGACCAATTCTATATTCCTTTTTCAAAAATCTTAGAATGTCATAAGTAGGAATGAACCCATGCTTCCTGAAAAGATCATGCGGCCATCCTCAAATACACAAGTCGAAAAAATTGCGAAACTCAAAGAAAGTTTGGTCGTGCTAAGAGTCCAATTCTTGGGATGAAATATAAAGCCTGGAGCAGTTTTTCATTCCCTGGTGCAGCACTGCTTTATATTAGTTGAGGATTTAATAGTCAGAGGGTTGAACAGAAAAAGTTTTGAAGGACTTTTTCCTTCCTTGATTCAAATTGCAGGTTTAAAAGCAAAGCGCTCACATCAGCCCAGTATGTGTGCATATCTTTTCTTTTAGTTATGTTCTGATAGAACCCTGTTGGAAAAAACCTAAGCAGATTTGAAAGCTGGTAGTAACATCAATTCACCATTAAAAAGCATCTTATGTACTAGAATATTTAGCTTCTTGAGAACAGCCACATTGGTTCTACTAACATGGTTCCAAAACAGCTCTTTTCACCATCAGCCTAGACTAAGATGTTAAGCCCCAGTTCTTAATGCCTCGGTAATCCTCGTGCTGCTTGGCACTACAATCCTTTTTCTTCATTCTTACCAGAAGGTCTTTTTATTCTGAAAATATTTTCATGTAGCAATTGCTAAAACATCCTGGGTAATATTTAAGCAAAACTGAGCTGCCAGAAGCGGTATTTGAACCCACAAGTCCAGGAGAGCATACAACCTGAACGTAGTCCCCCAGACCGCTCAACCATTCGGCAGCTTGCAGATTTTGGTGAGATACCAAAGATCATCGTAAGCATCAACAAAAAAGGTTTATCTTTTTTGACTAAGCAAGCAACTAAAAGCGCTTCAAAACAATAGACGGGAGAGAAGGCATTGTTCGTCTGATAGTGTGCTCCAAGCATGTGCTAACCTGTGTTAAGGGAATCCTGCAAGTAAAGGTTTGAGTGAGTTGTGCACATGATCTAATGTGAATGGTGTGATCCATTTTGATTAATACAAAAGGTTTTATCTATATTTGTAATTCTGCCTGTAATGACAATCAGATCACTACTAAAAAGCGATTTCTACAGAGCAGAATAATAGGGCTAGGTGGAAAGAGTGAAAACTGCAAGATTTTAATTTCCCAAATCATTAAAATTATTTAAAAATTATGCGTGACATCAAACTTTGATTCAAGCAATAGGTATTGTTCTGATAACACATTCCATTCAAGGTATATCCCACCTGTGTAAAGTGGCATTCAAGGTCTCGCTCCCAGGGTAAGAGCATGCAGTCACAGTGACCTACATGGCGATGAAAATTTTCTGCAACCAGAAGAGAATTGGGTCATGTTAAGAGCTTAATTGTTGAAGTGAGATTAAAGGACTATAAAATCTCGACTTTTTGATTTTGGCATTCAGAGGGCTGTAAAGAGAAAGTGTTGAAAGATGCTTTCTCATAGGCAAAAACCACTTTCAGAAGGTTTGATGTTCACGATAGCCTTTACTAAGAAAATTTGGCCTCAGTGAGAATCGAACTCACGACCCCTGGTTTACAAGACCAGTGCTCTAACCCCTGAGCTATGAAGCCTGCATTTTGAAACAGTCCCACAATATTTTTGACCAATTCTATATTCCTTTTTCAAAAATCTTAGAATGTCATAAGTAGGAATGAACCCATGCTTCCTGAAAAGATCATGCGGCCATCCTCAAATACACAAGTCGAAAAAATTGCGAAACTCAAAGAAAGTTTGGTCGTGCTAAGAGTCCAATTCTTGGGATGAAATATAAAGCCTGGAGCAGTTTTTCATTCCCTGGTGCAGCACTGCTTTATATTAGTTGAGGATTTAATAGTCAGAGGGTTGAACAGAAAAAGTTTTGAAGGACTTTTTCCTTCCTTGATTCAAATTGCAGGTTTAAAAGCAAAGCGCTCACATCAGCCCAGTATGTGTGCATATCTTTTCTTTTAGTTATGTTCTGATAGAACCCTGTTGGAAAAAACCTAAGCAGATTTGAAAGCTGGTAGTAACATCAATTCACCATTAAAAAGCATCTTATGTACTAGAATATTTAGCTTCTTGAGAACAGCCACATTGGTTCTACTAACATGGTTCCAAAACAGCTCTTTTCACCATCAGCCTAGACTAAGATGTTAAGCCCCAGTTCTTAATGCCTCGGTAATCCTCGTGCTGCTTGGCACTACAATCCTTTTTCTTCATTCTTACCAGAAGGTCTTTTTATTCTGAAAATATTTTCATGTAGCAATTGCTAAAACATCCTGGGTAATATTTAAGCAAAACTGAGCTGCCAGAAGCGGTATTTGAACCCACAAGTCCAGGAGAGCATACAACCTGAACGTAGTCCCCCAGACCGCTCAACCATTCGGCAGCTTGCAGATTTTGGTGAGATACCAAAGATCATCGTAAGCATCAACAAAAAAGGTTTATCTTTTTTGACTAAGCAAGCAACTAAAAGCGCTTCAAAACAATAGACGGGAGAGAAGGCATTGTTCGTCTGATAGTGTGCTCCAAGCATGTGCTAACCTGTGTTAAGGGAATCCTGCAAGTAAAGGTTTGAGTGAGTTGTGCACATGATCTAATGTGAATGGTGTGATCCATTTTGATTAATACAAAAGGTTTTATCTATATTTGTAATTCTGCCTGTAATGACAATCAGATCACTACTAAAAAGCGATTTCTACAGAGCAGAATAATAGGGCTAGGTGGAAAGAGTGAAAACTGCAAGATTTTAATTTCCCAAATCATTAAAATTATTTAAAAATTATGCGTGACATCAAACTTTGATTCAAGCAATAGGTATTGTTCTGATAACACATTCCATTCAAGGTATATCCCACCTGTGTAAAGTGGCATTCAAGGTCTCGCTCCCAGGGTAAGAGCATGCAGTCACAGTGACCTACATGGCGATGAAAATTTTCTGCAACCAGAAGAGAATTGGGTCATGTTAAGAGCTTAATTGTTGAAGTGAGATTAAAGGACTATAAAATCTCGACTTTTTGATTTTGGCATTCAGAGGGCTGTAAAGAGAAAGTGTTGAAAGATGCTTTCTCATAGGCAAAAACCACTTTCAGAAGGTTTGATGTTCACGATAGCCTTTACTAAGAAAATTTGGCCTCAGTGAGAATCGAACTCACGACCCCTGGTTTACAAGACCAGTGCTCTAACCCCTGAGCTATGAAGCCTGCATTTTGAAACAGTCCCACAATATTTTTGACCAATTCTATATTCCTTTTTCAAAAATCTTAGAATGTCATAAGTAGGAATGAACCCATGCTTCCTGAAAAGATCATGCGGCCATCCTCAAATACACAAGTCGAAAAAATTGCGAAACTCAAAGAAAGTTTGGTCGTGCTAAGAGTCCAATTCTTGGGATGAAATATAAAGCCTGGAGCAGTTTTTCATTCCCTGGTGCAGCACTGCTTTATATTAGTTGAGGATTTAATAGTCAGAGGGTTGAACAGAAAAAGTTTTGAAGGACTTTTTCCTTCCTTGATTCAAATTGCAGGTTTAAAAGCAAAGCGCTCACATCAGCCCAGTATGTGTGCATATCTTTTCTTTTAGTTATGTTCTGATAGAACCCTGTTGGAAAAAACCTAAGCAGATTTGAAAGCTGGTAGTAACATCAATTCACCATTAAAAAGCATCTTATGTACTAGAATATTTAGCTTCTTGAGAACAGCCACATTGGTTCTACTAACATGGTTCCAAAACAGCTCTTTTCACCATCAGCCTAGACTAAGATGTTAAGCCCCAGTTCTTAATGCCTCGGTAATCCTCGTGCTGCTTGGCACTACAATCCTTTTTCTTCATTCTTACCAGAAGGTCTTTTTATTCTGAAAATATTTTCATGTAGCAATTGCTAAAACATCCTGGGTAATATTTAAGCAAAACTGAGCTGCCAGAAGCGGTATTTGAACCCACAAGTCCAGGAGAGCATACAACCTGAACGTAGTCCCCCAGACCGCTCAACCATTCGGCAGCTTGCAGATTTTGGTGAGATACCAAAGATCATCGTAAGCATCAACAAAAAAGGTTTATCTTTTTTGACTAAGCAAGCAACTAAAAGCGCTTCAAAACAATAGACGGGAGAGAAGGCATTGTTCGTCTGATAGTGTGCTCCAAGCATGTGCTAACCTGTGTTAAGGGAATCCTGCAAGTAAAGGTTTGAGTGAGTTGTGCACATGATCTAATGTGAATGGTGTGATCCATTTTGATTAATACAAAAGGTTTTATCTATATTTGTAATTCTGCCTGTAATGACAATCAGATCACTACTAAAAAGCGATTTCTACAGAGCAGAATAATAGGGCTAGGTGGAAAGAGTGAAAACTGCAAGATTTTAATTTCCCAAATCATTAAAATTATTTAAAAATTATGCGTGACATCAAACTTTGATTCAAGCAATAGGTATTGTTCTGATAACACATTCCATTCAAGGTATATCCCACCTGTGTAAAGTGGCATTCAAGGTCTCGCTCCCAGGGTAAGAGCATGCAGTCACAGTGACCTACATGGCGATGAAAATTTTCTGCAACCAGAAGAGAATTGGGTCATGTTAAGAGCTTAATTGTTGAAGTGAGATTAAAGGACTATAAAATCTCGACTTTTTGATTTTGGCATTCAGAGGGCTGTAAAGAGAAAGTGTTGAAAGATGCTTTCTCATAGGCAAAAACCACTTTCAGAAGGTTTGATGTTCACGATAGCCTTTACTAAGAAAATTTGGCCTCAGTGAGAATCGAACTCACGACCCCTGGTTTACAAGACCAGTGCTCTAACCCCTGAGCTATGAAGCCTGCATTTTGAAACAGTCCCACAATATTTTTGACCAATTCTATATTCCTTTTTCAAAAATCTTAGAATGTCATAAGTAGGAATGAACCCATGCTTCCTGAAAAGATCATGCGGCCATCCTCAAATACACAAGTCGAAAAAATTGCGAAACTCAAAGAAAGTTTGGTCGTGCTAAGAGTCCAATTCTTGGGATGAAATATAAAGCCTGGAGCAGTTTTTCATTCCCTGGTGCAGCACTGCTTTATATTAGTTGAGGATTTAATAGTCAGAGGGTTGAACAGAAAAAGTTTTGAAGGACTTTTTCCTTCCTTGATTCAAATTGCAGGTTTAAAAGCAAAGCGCTCACATCAGCCCAGTATGTGTGCATATCTTTTCTTTTAGTTATGTTCTGATAGAACCCTGTTGGAAAAAACCTAAGCAGATTTGAAAGCTGGTAGTAACATCAATTCACCATTAAAAAGCATCTTATGTACTAGAATATTTAGCTTCTTGAGAACAGCCACATTGGTTCTACTAACATGGTTCCAAAACAGCTCTTTTCACCATCAGCCTAGACTAAGATGTTAAGCCCCAGTTCTTAATGCCTCGGTAATCCTCGTGCTGCTTGGCACTACAATCCTTTTTCTTCATTCTTACCAGAAGGTCTTTTTATTCTGAAAATATTTTCATGTAGCAATTGCTAAAACATCCTGGGTAATATTTAAGCAAAACTGAGCTGCCAGAAGCGGTATTTGAACCCACAAGTCCAGGAGAGCATACAACCTGAACGTAGTCCCCCAGACCGCTCAACCATTCGGCAGCTTGCAGATTTTGGTGAGATACCAAAGATCATCGTAAGCATCAACAAAAAAGGTTTATCTTTTTTGACTAAGCAAGCAACTAAAAGCGCTTCAAAACAATAGACGGGAGAGAAGGCATTGTTCGTCTGATAGTGTGCTCCAAGCATGTGCTAACCTGTGTTAAGGGAATCCTGCAAGTAAAGGTTTGAGTGAGTTGTGCACATGATCTAATGTGAATGGTGTGATCCATTTTGATTAATACAAAAGGTTTTATCTATATTTGTAATTCTGCCTGTAATGACAATCAGATCACTACTAAAAAGCGATTTCTACAGAGCAGAATAATAGGGCTAGGTGGAAAGAGTGAAAACTGCAAGATTTTAATTTCCCAAATCATTAAAATTATTTAAAAATTATGCGTGACATCAAACTTTGATTCAAGCAATAGGTATTGTTCTGATAACACATTCCATTCAAGGTATATCCCACCTGTGTAAAGTGGCATTCAAGGTCTCGCTCCCAGGGTAAGAGCATGCAGTCACAGTGACCTACATGGCGATGAAAATTTTCTGCAACCAGAAGAGAATTGGGTCATGTTAAGAGCTTAATTGTTGAAGTGAGATTAAAGGACTATAAAATCTCGACTTTTTGATTTTGGCATTCAGAGGGCTGTAAAGAGAAAGTGTTGAAAGATGCTTTCTCATAGGCAAAAACCACTTTCAGAAGGTTTGATGTTCACGATAGCCTTTACTAAGAAAATTTGGCCTCAGTGAGAATCGAACTCACGACCCCTGGTTTACAAGACCAGTGCTCTAACCCCTGAGCTATGAAGCCTGCATTTTGAAACAGTCCCACAATATTTTTGACCAATTCTATATTCCTTTTTCAAAAATCTTAGAATGTCATAAGTAGGAATGAACCCATGCTTCCTGAAAAGATCATGCGGCCATCCTCAAATACACAAGTCGAAAAAATTGCGAAACTCAAAGAAAGTTTGGTCGTGCTAAGAGTCCAATTCTTGGGATGAAATATAAAGCCTGGAGCAGTTTTTCATTCCCTGGTGCAGCACTGCTTTATATTAGTTGAGGATTTAATAGTCAGAGGGTTGAACAGAAAAAGTTTTGAAGGACTTTTTCCTTCCTTGATTCAAATTGCAGGTTTAAAAGCAAAGCGCTCACATCAGCCCAGTATGTGTGCATATCTTTTCTTTTAGTTATGTTCTGATAGAACCCTGTTGGAAAAAACCTAAGCAGATTTGAAAGCTGGTAGTAACATCAATTCACCATTAAAAAGCATCTTATGTACTAGAATATTTAGCTTCTTGAGAACAGCCACATTGGTTCTACTAACATGGTTCCAAAACAGCTCTTTTCACCATCAGCCTAGACTAAGATGTTAAGCCCCAGTTCTTAATGCCTCGGTAATCCTCGTGCTGCTTGGCACTACAATCCTTTTTCTTCATTCTTACCAGAAGGTCTTTTTATTCTGAAAATATTTTCATGTAGCAATTGCTAAAACATCCTGGGTAATATTTAAGCAAAACTGAGCTGCCAGAAGCGGTATTTGAACCCACAAGTCCAGGAGAGCATACAACCTGAACGTAGTCCCCCAGACCGCTCAACCATTCGGCAGCTTGCAGATTTTGGTGAGATACCAAAGATCATCGTAAGCATCAACAAAAAAGGTTTATCTTTTTTGACTAAGCAAGCAACTAAAAGCGCTTCAAAACAATAGACGGGAGAGAAGGCATTGTTCGTCTGATAGTGTGCTCCAAGCATGTGCTAACCTGTGTTAAGGGAATCCTGCAAGTAAAGGTTTGAGTGAGTTGTGCACATGATCTAATGTGAATGGTGTGATCCATTTTGATTAATACAAAAGGTTTTATCTATATTTGTAATTCTGCCTGTAATGACAATCAGATCACTACTAAAAAGCGATTTCTACAGAGCAGAATAATAGGGCTAGGTGGAAAGAGTGAAAACTGCAAGATTTTAATTTCCCAAATCATTAAAATTATTTAAAAATTATGCGTGACATCAAACTTTGATTCAAGCAATAGGTATTGTTCTGATAACACATTCCATTCAAGGTATATCCCACCTGTGTAAAGTGGCATTCAAGGTCTCGCTCCCAGGGTAAGAGCATGCAGTCACAGTGACCTACATGGCGATGAAAATTTTCTGCAACCAGAAGAGAATTGGGTCATGTTAAGAGCTTAATTGTTGAAGTGAGATTAAAGGACTATAAAATCTCGACTTTTTGATTTTGGCATTCAGAGGGCTGTAAAGAGAAAGTGTTGAAAGATGCTTTCTCATAGGCAAAAACCACTTTCAGAAGGTTTGATGTTCACGATAGCCTTTACTAAGAAAATTTGGCCTCAGTGAGAATCGAACTCACGACCCCTGGTTTACAAGACCAGTGCTCTAACCCCTGAGCTATGAAGCCTGCATTTTGAAACAGTCCCACAATATTTTTGACCAATTCTATATTCCTTTTTCAAAAATCTTAGAATGTCATAAGTAGGAATGAACCCATGCTTCCTGAAAAGATCATGCGGCCATCCTCAAATACACAAGTCGAAAAAATTGCGAAACTCAAAGAAAGTTTGGTCGTGCTAAGAGTCCAATTCTTGGGATGAAATATAAAGCCTGGAGCAGTTTTTCATTCCCTGGTGCAGCACTGCTTTATATTAGTTGAGGATTTAATAGTCAGAGGGTTGAACAGAAAAAGTTTTGAAGGACTTTTTCCTTCCTTGATTCAAATTGCAGGTTTAAAAGCAAAGCGCTCACATCAGCCCAGTATGTGTGCATATCTTTTCTTTTAGTTATGTTCTGATAGAACCCTGTTGGAAAAAACCTAAGCAGATTTGAAAGCTGGTAGTAACATCAATTCACCATTAAAAAGCATCTTATGTACTAGAATATTTAGCTTCTTGAGAACAGCCACATTGGTTCTACTAACATGGTTCCAAAACAGCTCTTTTCACCATCAGCCTAGACTAAGATGTTAAGCCCCAGTTCTTAATGCCTCGGTAATCCTCGTGCTGCTTGGCACTACAATCCTTTTTCTTCATTCTTACCAGAAGGTCTTTTTATTCTGAAAATATTTTCATGTAGCAATTGCTAAAACATCCTGGGTAATATTTAAGCAAAACTGAGCTGCCAGAAGCGGTATTTGAACCCACAAGTCCAGGAGAGCATACAACCTGAACGTAGTCCCCCAGACCGCTCAACCATTCGGCAGCTTGCAGATTTTGGTGAGATACCAAAGATCATCGTAAGCATCAACAAAAAAGGTTTATCTTTTTTGACTAAGCAAGCAACTAAAAGCGCTTCAAAACAATAGACGGGAGAGAAGGCATTGTTCGTCTGATAGTGTGCTCCAAGCATGTGCTAACCTGTGTTAAGGGAATCCTGCAAGTAAAGGTTTGAGTGAGTTGTGCACATGATCTAATGTGAATGGTGTGATCCATTTTGATTAATACAAAAGGTTTTATCTATATTTGTAATTCTGCCTGTAATGACAATCAGATCACTACTAAAAAGCGATTTCTACAGAGCAGAATAATAGGGCTAGGTGGAAAGAGTGAAAACTGCAAGATTTTAATTTCCCAAATCATTAAAATTATTTAAAAATTATGCGTGACATCAAACTTTGATTCAAGCAATAGGTATTGTTCTGATAACACATTCCATTCAAGGTATATCCCACCTGTGTAAAGTGGCATTCAAGGTCTCGCTCCCAGGGTAAGAGCATGCAGTCACAGTGACCTACATGGCGATGAAAATTTTCTGCAACCAGAAGAGAATTGGGTCATGTTAAGAGCTTAATTGTTGAAGTGAGATTAAAGGACTATAAAATCTCGACTTTTTGATTTTGGCATTCAGAGGGCTGTAAAGAGAAAGTGTTGAAAGATGCTTTCTCATAGGCAAAAACCACTTTCAGAAGGTTTGATGTTCACGATAGCCTTTACTAAGAAAATTTGGCCTCAGTGAGAATCGAACTCACGACCCCTGGTTTACAAGACCAGTGCTCTAACCCCTGAGCTATGAAGCCTGCATTTTGAAACAGTCCCACAATATTTTTGACCAATTCTATATTCCTTTTTCAAAAATCTTAGAATGTCATAAGTAGGAATGAACCCATGCTTCCTGAAAAGATCATGCGGCCATCCTCAAATACACAAGTCGAAAAAATTGCGAAACTCAAAGAAAGTTTGGTCGTGCTAAGAGTCCAATTCTTGGGATGAAATATAAAGCCTGGAGCAGTTTTTCATTCCCTGGTGCAGCACTGCTTTATATTAGTTGAGGATTTAATAGTCAGAGGGTTGAACAGAAAAAGTTTTGAAGGACTTTTTCCTTCCTTGATTCAAATTGCAGGTTTAAAAGCAAAGCGCTCACATCAGCCCAGTATGTGTGCATATCTTTTCTTTTAGTTATGTTCTGATAGAACCCTGTTGAAAAAACCTAAGCAGATTTGAAAGCTGGTAGTAACATCAATTCACCATTAAAAAGCATCTTATGTACTAGAATATTTAGCTTCTTGAGAACAGCCACATTGGTTCTACTAACATGGTTCCAAAACAGCTCTTTTCACCATCAGCCTAGACTAAGATGTTAAGCCCCAGTTCTTAATGCCTCGGTAATCCTCGTGCTGCTTGGCACTACAATCCTTTTTCTTCATTCTTACCAGAAGGTCTTTTTATTCTGAAAATATTTTCATGTAGCAATTGCTAAAACATCCTGGGTAATATTTAAGCAAAACTGAGCTGCCAGAAGCGGTATTTGAACCCACAAGTCCAGGAGAGCATACAACCTGAACGTAGTCCCCCAGACCGCTCAACCATTCGGCAGCTTGCAGATTTTGGTGAGATACCAAAGATCATCGTAAGCATCAACAAAAAAGGTTTATCTTTTTTGACTAAGCAAGCAACTAAAAGCGCTTCAAAACAATAGACGGGAGAGAAGGCATTGTTCGTCTGATAGTGTGCTCCAAGCATGTGCTAACCTGTGTTAAGGGAATCCTGCAAGTAAAGGTTTGAGTGAGTTGTGCACATGATCTAATGTGAATGGTGTGATCCATTTTGATTAATACAAAAGGTTTTATCTATATTTGTAATTCTGCCTGTAATGACAATCAGATCACTACTAAAAAGCGATTTCTACAGAGCAGAATAATAGGGCTAGGTGGAAAGAGTGAAAACTGCAAGATTTTAATTTCCCAAATCATTAAAATTATTTAAAAATTATGCGTGACATCAAACTTTGATTCAAGCAATAGGTATTGTTCTGATAACACATTCCATTCAAGGTATATCCCACCTGTGTAAAGTGGCATTCAAGGTCTCGCTCCCAGGGTAAGAGCATGCAGTCACAGTGACCTACATGGCGATGAAAATTTTCTGCAACCAGAAGAGAATTGGGTCATGTTAAGAGCTTAATTGTTGAAGTGAGATTAAAGGACTATAAAATCTCGACTTTTTGATTTTGGCATTCAGAGGGCTGTAAAGAGAAAGTGTTGAAAGATGCTTTCTCATAGGCAAAAACCACTTTCAGAAGGTTTGATGTTCACGATAGCCTTTACTAAGAAAATTTGGCCTCAGTGAGAATCGAACTCACGACCCCTGGTTTACAAGACCAGTGCTCTAACCCCTGAGCTATGAAGCCTGCATTTTGAAACAGTCCCACAATATTTTTGACCAATTCTATATTCCTTTTTCAAAAATCTTAGAATGTCATAAGTAGGAATGAACCCATGCTTCCTGAAAAGATCATGCGGCCATCCTCAAATACACAAGTCGAAAAAATTGCGAAACTCAAAGAAAGTTTGGTCGTGCTAAGAGTCCAATTCTTGGGATGAAATATAAAGCCTGGAGCAGTTTTTCATTCCCTGGTGCAGCACTGCTTTATATTAGTTGAGGATTTAATAGTCAGAGGGTTGAACAGAAAAAGTTTTGAAGGACTTTTTCCTTCCTTGATTCAAATTGCAGGTTTAAAAGCAAAGCGCTCACATCAGCCCAGTATGTGTGCATATCTTTTCTTTTAGTTATGTTCTGATAGAACCCTGTTGAAAAAACCTAAGCAGATTTGAAAGCTGGTAGTAACATCAATTCACCATTAAAAAGCATCTTATGTACTAGAATATTTAGCTTCTTGAGAACAGCCACATTGGTTCTACTAACATGGTTCCAAAACAGCTCTTTTCACCATCAGCCTAGACTAAGATGTTAAGCCCCAGTTCTTAATGCCTCGGTAATCCTCGTGCTGCTTGGCACTACAATCCTTTTTCTTCATTCTTACCAGAAGGTCTTTTTATTCTGAAAATATTTTCATGTAGCAATTGCTAAAACATCCTGGGTAATATTTAAGCAAAACTGAGCTGCCAGAAGCGGTATTTGAACCCACAAGTCCAGGAGAGCATACAACCTGAACGTAGTCCCCCAGACCGCTCAACCATTCGGCAGCTTGCAGATTTTGGTGAGATACCAAAGATCATCGTAAGCATCAACAAAAAAGGTTTATCTTTTTTGACTAAGCAAGCAACTAAAAGCGCTTCAAAACAATAGACGGGAGAGAAGGCATTGTTCGTCTGATAGTGTGCTCCAAGCATGTGCTAACCTGTGTTAAGGGAATCCTGCAAGTAAAGGTTTGAGTGAGTTGTGCACATGATCTAATGTGAATGGTGTGATCCATTTTGATTAATACAAAAGGTTTTATCTATATTTGTAATTCTGCCTGTAATGACAATCAGATCACTACTAAAAAGCGATTTCTACAGAGCAGAATAATAGGGCTAGGTGGAAAGAGTGAAAACTGCAAGATTTTAATTTCCCAAATCATTAAAATTATTTAAAAATTATGCGTGACATCAAACTTTGATTCAAGCAATAGGTATTGTTCTGATAACACATTCCATTCAAGGTATATCCCACCTGTGTAAAGTGGCATTCAAGGTCTCGCTCCCAGGGTAAGAGCATGCAGTCACAGTGACCTACATGGCGATGAAAATTTTCTGCAACCAGAAGAGAATTGGGTCATGTTAAGAGCTTAATTGTTGAAGTGAGATTAAAGGACTATAAAATCTCGACTTTTTGATTTTGGCATTCAGAGGGCTGTAAAGAGAAAGTGTTGAAAGATGCTTTCTCATAGGCAAAAACCACTTTCAGAAGGTTTGATGTTCACGATAGCCTTTACTAAGAAAATTTGGCCTCAGTGAGAATCGAACTCACGACCCCTGGTTTACAAGACCAGTGCTCTAACCCCTGAGCTATGAAGCCTGCATTTTGAAACAGTCCCACAATATTTTTGACCAATTCTATATTCCTTTTTCAAAAATCTTAGAATGTCATAAGTAGGAATGAACCCATGCTTCCTGAAAAGATCATGCGGCCATCCTCAAATACACAAGTCGAAAAAATTGCGAAACTCAAAGAAAGTTTGGTCGTGCTAAGAGTCCAATTCTTGGGATGAAATATAAAGCCTGGAGCAGTTTTTCATTCCCTGGTGCAGCACTGCTTTATATTAGTTGAGGATTTAATAGTCAGAGGGTTGAACAGAAAAAGTTTTGAAGGACTTTTTCCTTCCTTGATTCAAATTGCAGGTTTAAAAGCAAAGCGCTCACATCAGCCCAGTATGTGTGCATATCTTTTCTTTTAGTTATGTTCTGATAGAACCCTGTTGAAAAAACCTAAGCAGATTTGAAAGCTGGTAGTAACATCAATTCACCATTAAAAAGCATCTTATGTACTAGAATATTTAGCTTCTTGAGAACAGCCACATTGGTTCTACTAACATGGTTCCAAAACAGCTCTTTTCACCATCAGCCTAGACTAAGATGTTAAGCCCCAGTTCTTAATGCCTCGGTAATCCTCGTGCTGCTTGGCACTACAATCCTTTTTCTTCATTCTTACCAGAAGGTCTTTTTATTCTGAAAATATTTTCATGTAGCAATTGCTAAAACATCCTGGGTAATATTTAAGCAAAACTGAGCTGCCAGAAGCGGTATTTGAACCCACAAGTCCAGGAGAGCATACAACCTGAACGTAGTCCCCCAGACCGCTCAACCATTCGGCAGCTTGCAGATTTTGGTGAGATACCAAAGATCATCGTAAGCATCAACAAAAAAGGTTTATCTTTTTTGACTAAGCAAGCAACTAAAAGCGCTTCAAAACAATAGACGGGAGAGAAGGCATTGTTCGTCTGATAGTGTGCTCCAAGCATGTGCTAACCTGTGTTAAGGGAATCCTGCAAGTAAAGGTTTGAGTGAGTTGTGCACATGATCTAATGTGAATGGTGTGATCCATTTTGATTAATACAAAAGGTTTTATCTATATTTGTAATTCTGCCTGTAATGACAATCAGATCACTACTAAAAAGCGATTTCTACAGAGCAGAATAATAGGGCTAGGTGGAAAGAGTGAAAACTGCAAGATTTTAATTTCCCAAATCATTAAAATTATTTAAAAATTATGCGTGACATCAAACTTTGATTCAAGCAATAGGTATTGTTCTGATAACACATTCCATTCAAGGTATATCCCACCTGTGTAAAGTGGCATTCAAGGTCTCGCTCCCAGGGTAAGAGCATGCAGTCACAGTGACCTACATGGCGATGAAAATTTTCTGCAACCAGAAGAGAATTGGGTCATGTTAAGAGCTTAATTGTTGAAGTGAGATTAAAGGACTATAAAATCTCGACTTTTTGATTTTGGCATTCAGAGGGCTGTAAAGAGAAAGTGTTGAAAGATGCTTTCTCATAGGCAAAAACCACTTTCAGAAGGTTTGATGTTCACGATAGCCTTTACTAAGAAAATTTGGCCTCAGTGAGAATCGAACTCACGACCCCTGGTTTACAAGACCAGTGCTCTAACCCCTGAGCTATGAAGCCTGCATTTTGAAACAGTCCCACAATATTTTTGACCAATTCTATATTCCTTTTTCAAAAATCTTAGAATGTCATAAGTAGGAATGAACCCATGCTTCCTGAAAAGATCATGCGGCCATCCTCAAATACACAAGTCGAAAAAATTGCGAAACTCAAAGAAAGTTTGGTCGTGCTAAGAGTCCAATTCTTGGGATGAAATATAAAGCCTGGAGCAGTTTTTCATTCCCTGGTGCAGCACTGCTTTATATTAGTTGAGGATTTAATAGTCAGAGGGTTGAACAGAAAAAGTTTTGAAGGACTTTTTCCTTCCTTGATTCAAATTGCAGGTTTAAAAGCAAAGCGCTCACATCAGCCCAGTATGTGTGCATATCTTTTCTTTTAGTTATGTTCTGATAGAACCCTGTTGAAAAAACCTAAGCAGATTTGAAAGCTGGTAGTAACATCAATTCACCATTAAAAAGCATCTTATGTACTAGAATATTTAGCTTCTTGAGAACAGCCACATTGGTTCTACTAACATGGTTCCAAAACAGCTCTTTTCACCATCAGCCTAGACTAAGATGTTAAGCCCCAGTTCTTAATGCCTCGGTAATCCTCGTGCTGCTTGGCACTACAATCCTTTTTCTTCATTCTTACCAGAAGGTCTTTTTATTCTGAAAATATTTTCATGTAGCAATTGCTAAAACATCCTGGGTAATATTTAAGCAAAACTGAGCTGCCAGAAGCGGTATTTGAACCCACAAGTCCAGGAGAGCATACAACCTGAACGTAGTCCCCCAGACCGCTCAACCATTCGGCAGCTTGCAGATTTTGGTGAGATACCAAAGATCATCGTAAGCATCAACAAAAAAGGTTTATCTTTTTTGACTAAGCAAGCAACTAAAAGCACTTCAAAACAATAGACGGGAGAGAAGGCATTGTTCGTCTGATAGTGTGCTCCAAGCATGTGCTAACCTGTGTTAAGGGAATCCTGCAAGTAAAGGTTTGAGTGAGTTGTGCACATGATCTAATGTGAATGGTGTGATCCATTTTGATTAATACAAAAGGTTTTATCTATATTTGTAATTCTGCCTGTAATGACAATCAGATCACTACTAAAAAGCGATTTCTACAGAGCAGAATAATAGGGCTAGGTGGAAAGAGTGAAAACTGCAAGATTTTAATTTCCCAAATCATTAAAATTATTTAAAAATTATGCGTGACATCAAACTTTGATTCAAGCAATAGGTATTGTTCTGATAACACATTCCATTCAAGGTATATCCCACCTGTGTAAAGTGGCATTCAAGGTCTCGCTCCCAGGGTAAGAGCATGCAGTCACAGTGACCTACATGGCGATGAAAATTTTCTGCAACCAGAAGAGAATTGGGTCATGTTAAGAGCTTAATTGTTGAAGTGAGATTAAAGGACTATAAAATCTCGACTTTTTGATTTTGGCATTCAGAGGGCTGTAAAGAGAAAGTGTTGAAAGATGCTTTCTCATAGGCAAAAACCACTTTCAGAAGGTTTGATGTTCACGATAGCCTTTACTAAGAAAATTTGGCCTCAGTGAGAATCGAACTCACGACCCCTGGTTTACAAGACCAGTGCTCTAACCCCTGAGCTATGAAGCCTGCATTTTGAAAGAGTCCCACAATATTTTTGACCAATTCTATATTCCTTTTTCAAAAATCTTAGAATGTCATAAGTAGGAATGAACCCATGCTTCCTGAAAAGATCATGCGGCCATCCTCAAATACACAAGTCGAAAAAATTGCGAAACTCAAAGAAAGTTTGGTCGTGCTAAGAGTCCAATTCTTGGGATGAAATATAAAGCCTGGAGCAGTTTTTCATTCCCTGGTGCAGCACTGCTTTATATTAGTTGAGGATTTAATAGTCAGAGGGTTGAACAGAAAAAGTTTTGAAGGACTTTTTCCTTCCTTGATTCAAATTGCAGGTTTAAAAGCAAAGCGCTCACATCAGCCCAGTATGTGTGCATATCTTTTCTTTTAGTTATGTTCTGATAGAACCCTGTTGAAAAAACCTAAGCAGATTTGAAAGCTGGTAGTAACATCAATTCACCATTAAAAAGCATCTTATGTACTAGAATATTTAGCTTCTTGAGAACAGCCACATTGGTTCTACTAACATGGTTCCAAAACAGCTCTTTTCACCATCAGCCTAGACTAAGATGTTAAGCCCCAGTTCTTAATGCCTCGGTAATCCTCGTGCTGCTTGGCACTACAATCCTTTTTCTTCATTCTTACCAGAAGGTCTTTTTATTCTGAAAATATTTTCATGTAGCAATTGCTAAAACATCCTGGGTAATATTTAAGCAAAACTGAGCTGCCAGAAGCGGTATTTGAACCCACAAGTCCAGGAGAGCATACAACCTGAACGTAGTCCCCCAGACCGCTCAACCATTCGGCAGCTTGCAGATTTTGGTGAGATACCAAAGATCATCGTAAGCATCAACAAAAAAGGTTTATCTTTTTTGACTAAGCAAGCAACTAAAAGCGCTTCAAAACAATAGACGGGAGAGAAGGCATTGTTCGTCTGATAGTGTGCTCCAAGCATGTGCTAACCTGTGTTAAGGGAATCCTGCAAGTAAAGGTTTGAGTGAGTTGTGCACATGATCTAATGTGAATGGTGTGATCCATTTTGATTAATACAAAAGGTTTTATCTATATTTGTAATTCTGCCTGTAATGACAATCAGATCACTACTAAAAAGCGATTTCTACAGAGCAGAATAATAGGGCTAGGTGGAAAGAGTGAAAACTGCAAGATTTTAATTTCCCAAATCATTAAAATTATTTAAAAATTATGCGTGACATCAAACTTTGATTCAAGCAATAGGTATTGTTCTGATAACACATTCCATTCAAGGTATATCCCACCTGTGTAAAGTGGCATTCAAGGTCTCGCTCCCAGGGTAAGAGCATGCAGTCACAGTGACCTACATGGCGATGAAAATTTTCTGCAACCAGAAGAGAATTGGGTCATGTTAAGAGCTTAATTGTTGAAGTGAGATTAAAGGACTATAAAATCTCGACTTTTTGATTTTGGCATTCAGAGGGCTGTAAAGAGAAAGTGTTGAAAGATGCTTTCTCATAGGCAAAAACCACTTTCAGAAGGTTTGATGTTCACGATAGCCTTTACTAAGAAAATTTGGCCTCAGTGAGAATCGAACTCACGACCCCTGGTTTACAAGACCAGTGCTCTAACCCCTGAGCTATGAAGCCTGCATTTTGAAACAGTCCCACAATATTTTTGACCAATTCTATATTCCTTTTTCAAAAATCTTAGAATGTCATAAGTAGGAATGAACCCATGCTTCCTGAAAAGATCATGCGGCCATCCTCAAATACACAAGTCGAAAAAATTGCGAAACTCAAAGAAAGTTTGGTCGTGCTAAGAGTCCAATTCTTGGGATGAAATATAAAGCCTGGAGCAGTTTTTCATTCCCTGGTGCAGCACTGCTTTATATTAGTTGAGGATTTAATAGTCAGAGGGTTGAACAGAAAAAGTTTTGAAGGACTTTTTCCTTCCTTGATTCAAATTGCAGGTTTAAAAGCAAAGCGCTCACATCAGCCCAGTATGTGTGCATATCTTTTCTTTTAGTTATGTTCTGATAGAACCCTGTTGAAAAAACCTAAGCAGATTTGAAAGCTGGTAGTAACATCAATTCACCATTAAAAAGCATCTTATGTACTAGAATATTTAGCTTCTTGAGAACAGCCACATTGGTTCTACTAACATGGTTCCAAAACAGCTCTTTTCACCATCAGCCTAGACTAAGATGTTAAGCCCCAGTTCTTAATGCCTCGGTAATCCTCGTGCTGCTTGGCACTACAATCCTTTTTCTTCATTCTTACCAGAAGGTCTTTTTATTCTGAAAATATTTTCATGTAGCAATTGCTAAAACATCCTGGGTAATATTTAAGCAAAACTGAGCTGCCAGAAGCGGTATTTGAACCCACAAGTCCAGGAGAGCATACAACCTGAACGTAGTCCCCCAGACCGCTCAACCATTCGGCAGCTTGCAGATTTTGGTGAGATACCAAAGATCATCGTAAGCATCAACAAAAAAGGTTTATCTTTTTTGACTAAGCAAGCAACTAAAAGCGCTTCAAAACAATAGACGGGAGAGAAGGCATTGTTCGTCTGATAGTGTGCTCCAAGCATGTGCTAACCTGTGTTAAGGGAATCCTGCAAGTAAAGGTTTGAGTGAGTTGTGCACATGATCTAATGTGAATGGTGTGATCCATTTTGATTAATACAAAAGGTTTTATCTATATTTGTAATTCTGCCTGTAATGACAATCAGATCACTACTAAAAAGCGATTTCTACAGAGCAGAATAATAGGGCTAGGTGGAAAGAGTGAAAACTGCAAGATTTTAATTTCCCAAATCATTAAAATTATTTAAAAATTATGCGTGACATCAAACTTTGATTCAAGCAATAGGTATTGTTCTGATAACACATTCCATTCAAGGTATATCCCACCTGTGTAAAGTGGCATTCAAGGTCTCGCTCCCAGGGTAAGAGCATGCAGTCACAGTGACCTACATGGCGATGAAAATTTTCTGCAACCAGAAGAGAATTGGGTCATGTTAAGAGCTTAATTGTTGAAGTGAGATTAAAGGACTATAAAATCTCGACTTTTTGATTTTGGCATTCAGAGGGCTGTAAAGAGAAAGTGTTGAAAGATGCTTTCTCATAGGCAAAAACCACTTTCAGAAGGTTTGATGTTCACGATAGCCTTTACTAAGAAAATTTGGCCTCAGTGAGAATCGAACTCACGACCCCTGGTTTACAAGACCAGTGCTCTAACCCCTGAGCTATGAAGCCTGCATTTTGAAACAGTCCCACAATATTTTTGACCAATTCTATATTCCTTTTTCAAAAATCTTAGAATGTCATAAGTAGGAATGAACCCATGCTTCCTGAAAAGATCATGCGGCCATCCTCAAATACACAAGTCGAAAAAATTGCGAAACTCAAAGAAAGTTTGGTCGTGCTAAGAGTCCAATTCTTGGGATGAAATATAAAGCCTGGAGCAGTTTTTCATTCCCTGGTGCAGCACTGCTTTATATTAGTTGAGGATTTAATAGTCAGAGGGTTGAACAGAAAAAGTTTTGAAGGACTTTTTCCTTCCTTGATTCAAATTGCAGGTTTAAAAGCAAAGCGCTCACATCAGCCCAGTATGTGTGCATATCTTTTCTTTTAGTTATGTTCTGATAGAACCCTGTTGAAAAAACCTAAGCAGATTTGAAAGCTGGTAGTAACATCAATTCACCATTAAAAAGCATCTTATGTACTAGAATATTTAGCTTCTTGAGAACAGCCACATTGGTTCTACTAACATGGTTCCAAAACAGCTCTTTTCACCATCAGCCTAGACTAAGATGTTAAGCCCCAGTTCTTAATGCCTCGGTAATCCTCGTGCTGCTTGGCACTACAATCCTTTTTCTTCATTCTTACCAGAAGGTCTTTTTATTCTGAAAATATTTTCATGTAGCAATTGCTAAAACATCCTGGGTAATATTTAAGCAAAACTGAGCTGCCAGAAGCGGTATTTGAACCCACAAGTCCAGGAGAGCATACAACCTGAACGTAGTCCCCCAGACCGCTCAACCATTCGGCAGCTTGCAGATTTTGGTGAGATACCAAAGATCATCGTAAGCATCAACAAAAAAGGTTTATCTTTTTTGACTAAGCAAGCAACTAAAAGCACTTCAAAACAATAGACGGGAGAGAAGGCATTGTTCGTCTGATAGTGTGCTCCAAGCATGTGCTAACCTGTGTTAAGGGAATCCTGCAAGTAAAGGTTTGAGTGAGTTGTGCACATGATCTAATGTGAATGGTGTGATCCATTTTGATTAATACAAAAGGTTTTATCTATATTTGTAATTCTGCCTGTAATGACAATCAGATCACTACTAAAAAGCGATTTCTACAGAGCAGAATAATAGGGCTAGGTGGAAAGAGTGAAAACTGCAAGATTTTAATTTCCCAAATCATTAAAATTATTTAAAAATTATGCGTGACATCAAACTTTGATTCAAGCAATAGGTATTGTTCTGATAACACATTCCATTCAAGGTATATCCCACCTGTGTAAAGTGGCATTCAAGGTCTCGCTCCCAGGGTAAGAGCATGCAGTCACAGTGACCTACATGGCGATGAAAATTTTCTGCAACCAGAAGAGAATTGGGTCATGTTAAGAGCTTAATTGTTGAAGTGAGATTAAAGGACTATAAAATCTCGACTTTTTGATTTTGGCATTCAGAGGGCTGTAAAGAGAAAGTGTTGAAAGATGCTTTCTCATAGGCAAAAACCACTTTCAGAAGGTTTGATGTTCACGATAGCCTTTACTAAGAAAATTTGGCCTCAGTGAGAATCGAACTCACGACCCCTGGTTTACAAGACCAGTGCTCTAACCCCTGAGCTATGAAGCCTGCATTTTGAAAGAGTCCCACAATATTTTTGACCAATTCTATATTCCTTTTTCAAAAATCTTAGAATGTCATAAGTAGGAATGAACCCATGCTTCCTGAAAAGATCATGCGGCCATCCTCAAATACACAAGTCGAAAAAATTGCGAAACTCAAAGAAAGTTTGGTCGTGCTAAGAGTCCAATTCTTGGGATGAAATATAAAGCCTGGAGCAGTTTTTCATTCCCTGGTGCAGCACTGCTTTATATTAGTTGAGGATTTAATAGTCAGAGGGTTGAACAGAAAAAGTTTTGAAGGACTTTTTCCTTCCTTGATTCAAATTGCAGGTTTAAAAGCAAAGCGCTCACATCAGCCCAGTATGTGTGCATATCTTTTCTTTTAGTTATGTTCTGATAGAACCCTGTTGAAAAAACCTAAGCAGATTTGAAAGCTGGTAGTAACATCAATTCACCATTAAAAAGCATCTTATGTACTAGAATATTTAGCTTCTTGAGAACAGCCACATTGGTTCTACTAACATGGTTCCAAAACAGCTCTTTTCACCATCAGCCTAGACTAAGATGTTAAGCCCCAGTTCTTAATGCCTCGGTAATCCTCGTGCTGCTTGGCACTACAATCCTTTTTCTTCATTCTTACCAGAAGGTCTTTTTATTCTGAAAATATTTTCATGTAGCAATTGCTAAAACATCCTGGGTAATATTTAAGCAAAACTGAGCTGCCAGAAGCGGTATTTGAACCCACAAGTCCAGGAGAGCATACAACCTGAACGTAGTCCCCCAGACCGCTCAACCATTCGGCAGCTTGCAGATTTTGGTGAGATACCAAAGATCATCGTAAGCATCAACAAAAAAGGTTTATCTTTTTTGACTAAGCAAGCAACTAAAAGCGCTTCAAAACAATAGACGGGAGAGAAGGCATTGTTCGTCTGATAGTGTGCTCCAAGCATGTGCTAACCTGTGTTAAGGGAATCCTGCAAGTAAAGGTTTGAGTGAGTTGTGCACATGATCTAATGTGAATGGTGTGATCCATTTTGATTAATACAAAAGGTTTTATCTATATTTGTAATTCTGCCTGTAATGACAATCAGATCACTACTAAAAAGCGATTTCTACAGAGCAGAATAATAGGGCTAGGTGGAAAGAGTGAAAACTGCAAGATTTTAATTTCCCAAATCATTAAAATTATTTAAAAATTATGCGTGACATCAAACTTTGATTCAAGCAATAGGTATTGTTCTGATAACACATTCCATTCAAGGTATATCCCACCTGTGTAAAGTGGCATTCAAGGTCTCGCTCCCAGGGTAAGAGCATGCAGTCACAGTGACCTACATGGCGATGAAAATTTTCTGCAACCAGAAGAGAATTGGGTCATGTTAAGAGCTTAATTGTTGAAGTGAGATTAAAGGACTATAAAATCTCGACTTTTTGATTTTGGCATTCAGAGGGCTGTAAAGAGAAAGTGTTGAAAGATGCTTTCTCATAGGCAAAAACCACTTTCAGAAGGTTTGATGTTCACGATAGCCTTTACTAAGAAAATTTGGCCTCAGTGAGAATCGAACTCACGACCCCTGGTTTACAAGACCAGTGCTCTAACCCCTGAGCTATGAAGCCTGCATTTTGAAACAGTCCCACAATATTTTTGACCAATTCTATATTCCTTTTTCAAAAATCTTAGAATGTCATAAGTAGGAATGAACCCATGCTTCCTGAAAAGATCATGCGGCCATCCTCAAATACACAAGTCGAAAAAATTGCGAAACTCAAAGAAAGTTTGGTCGTGCTAAGAGTCCAATTCTTGGGATGAAATATAAAGCCTGGAGCAGTTTTTCATTCCCTGGTGCAGCACTGCTTTATATTAGTTGAGGATTTAATAGTCAGAGGGTTGAACAGAAAAAGTTTTGAAGGACTTTTTCCTTCCTTGATTCAAATTGCAGGTTTAAAAGCAAAGCGCTCACATCAGCCCAGTATGTGTGCATATCTTTTCTTTTAGTTATGTTCTGATAGAACCCTGTTGAAAAAACCTAAGCAGATTTGAAAGCTGGTAGTAACATCAATTCACCATTAAAAAGCATCTTATGTAC
The DNA here is from genome assembly GCF_035609145.1 of Eleutherodactylus coqui. Taxonomy (NCBI): domain Eukaryota; kingdom Metazoa; phylum Chordata; class Amphibia; order Anura; family Eleutherodactylidae; genus Eleutherodactylus; species Eleutherodactylus coqui. The sequence continues at coordinate 220,555 of NW_027102579.1, read as the reverse complement.
TAGAATATTTAGCTTCTTGAGAACAGCCACATTGGTTCTACTAACATGGTTCCAAAACAGCTCTTTTCACCATCAGCCTAGACTAAGATGTTAAGCCCCAGTTCTTAATGCCTCGGTAATCCTCGTGCTGCTTGGCACTACAATCCTTTTTCTTCATTCTTACCAGAAGGTCTTTTTATTCTGAAAATATTTTCATGTAGCAATTGCTAAAACATCCTGGGTAATATTTAAGCAAAACTGAGCTGCCAGAAGCGGTATTTGAACCCACAAGTCCAGGAGAGCATACAACCTGAACGTAGTCCCCCAGACCGCTCAACCATTCGGCAGCTTGCAGATTTTGGTGAGATACCAAAGATCATCGTAAGCATCAACAAAAAAGGTTTATCTTTTTTGACTAAGCAAGCAACTAAAAGCGCTTCAAAACAATAGACGGGAGAGAAGGCATTGTTCGTCTGATAGTGTGCTCCAAGCATGTGCTAACCTGTGTTAAGGGAATCCTGCAAGTAAAGGTTTGAGTGAGTTGTGCACATGATCTAATGTGAATGGTGTGATCCATTTTGATTAATACAAAAGGTTTTATCTATATTTGTAATTCTGCCTGTAATGACAATCAGATCACTACTAAAAAGCGATTTCTACAGAGCAGAATAATAGGGCTAGGTGGAAAGAGTGAAAACTGCAAGATTTTAATTTCCCAAATCATTAAAATTATTTAAAAATTATGCGTGACATCAAACTTTGATTCAAGCAATAGGTATTGTTCTGATAACACATTCCATTCAAGGTATATCCCACCTGTGTAAAGTGGCATTCAAGGTCTCGCTCCCAGGGTAAGAGCATGCAGTCACAGTGACCTACATGGCGATGAAAATTTTCTGCAACCAGAAGAGAATTGGGTCATGTTAAGAGCTTAATTGTTGAAGTGAGATTAAAGGACTATAAAATCTCGACTTTTTGATTTTGGCATTCAGAGGGCTGTAAAGAGAAAGTGTTGAAAGATGCTTTCTCATAGGCAAAAACCACTTTCAGAAGGTTTGATGTTCACGATAGCCTTTACTAAGAAAATTTGGCCTCAGTGAGAATCGAACTCACGACCCCTGGTTTACAAGACCAGTGCTCTAACCCCTGAGCTATGAAGCCTGCATTTTGAAAGAGTCCCACAATATTTTTGACCAATTCTATATTCCTTTTTCAAAAATCTTAGAATGTCATAAGTAGGAATGAACCCATGCTTCCTGAAAAGATCATGCGGCCATCCTCAAATACACAAGTCGAAAAAATTGCGAAACTCAAAGAAAGTTTGGTCGTGCTAAGAGTCCAATTCTTGGGATGAAATATAAAGCCTGGAGCAGTTTTTCATTCCCTGGTGCAGCACTGCTTTATATTAGTTGAGGATTTAATAGTCAGAGGGTTGAACAGAAAAAGTTTTGAAGGACTTTTTCCTTCCTTGATTCAAATTGCAGGTTTAAAAGCAAAGCGCTCACATCAGCCCAGTATGTGTGCATATCTTTTCTTTTAGTTATGTTCTGATAGAACCCTGTTGAAAAAACCTAAGCAGATTTGAAAGCTGGTAGTAACATCAATTCACCATTAAAAAGCATCTTATGTACTAGAATATTTAGCTTCTTGAGAACAGCCACATTGGTTCTACTAACATGGTTCCAAAACAGCTCTTTTCACCATCAGCCTAGACTAAGATGTTAAGCCCCAGTTCTTAATGCCTCGGTAATCCTCGTGCTGCTTGGCACTACAATCCTTTTTCTTCATTCTTACCAGAAGGTCTTTTTATTCTGAAAATATTTTCATGTAGCAATTGCTAAAACATCCTGGGTAATATTTAAGCAAAACTGAGCTGCCAGAAGCGGTATTTGAACCCACAAGTCCAGGAGAGCATACAACCTGAACGTAGTCCCCCAGACCGCTCAACCATTCGGCAGCTTGCAGATTTTGGTGAGATACCAAAGATCATCGTAAGCATCAACAAAAAAGGTTTATCTTTTTTGACTAAGCAAGCAACTAAAAGCGCTTCAAAACAATAGACGGGAGAGAAGGCATTGTTCGTCTGATAGTGTGCTCCAAGCATGTGCTAACCTGTGTTAAGGGAATCCTGCAAGTAAAGGTTTGAGTGAGTTGTGCACATGATCTAATGTGAATGGTGTGATCCATTTTGATTAATACAAAAGGTTTTATCTATATTTGTAATTCTGCCTGTAATGACAATCAGATCACTACTAAAAAGCGATTTCTACAGAGCAGAATAATAGGGCTAGGTGGAAAGAGTGAAAACTGCAAGATTTTAATTTCCCAAATCATTAAAATTATTTAAAAATTATGCGTGACATCAAACTTTGATTCAAGCAATAGGTATTGTTCTGATAACACATTCCATTCAAGGTATATCCCACCTGTGTAAAGTGGCATTCAAGGTCTCGCTCCCAGGGTAAGAGCATGCAGTCACAGTGACCTACATGGCGATGAAAATTTTCTGCAACCAGAAGAGAATTGGGTCATGTTAAGAGCTTAATTGTTGAAGTGAGATTAAAGGACTATAAAATCTCGACTTTTTGATTTTGGCATTCAGAGGGCTGTAAAGAGAAAGTGTTGAAAGATGCTTTCTCATAGGCAAAAACCACTTTCAGAAGGTTTGATGTTCACGATAGCCTTTACTAAGAAAATTTGGCCTCAGTGAGAATCGAACTCACGACCCCTGGTTTACAAGACCAGTGCTCTAACCCCTGAGCTATGAAGCCTGCATTTTGAAAGAGTCCCACAATATTTTTGACCAATTCTATATTCCTTTTTCAAAAATCTTAGAATGTCATAAGTAGGAATGAACCCATGCTTCCTGAAAAGATCATGCGGCCATCCTCAAATACACAAGTCGAAAAAATTGCGAAACTCAAAGAAAGTTTGGTCGTGCTAAGAGTCCAATTCTTGGGATGAAATATAAAGCCTGGAGCAGTTTTTCATTCCCTGGTGCAGCACTGCTTTATATTAGTTGAGGATTTAATAGTCAGAGGGTTGAACAGAAAAAGTTTTGAAGGACTTTTTCCTTCCTTGATTCAAATTGCAGGTTTAAAAGCAAAGCGCTCACATCAGCCCAGTATGTGTGCATATCTTTTCTTTTAGTTATGTTCTGATAGAACCCTGTTGAAAAAACCTAAGCAGATTTGAAAGCTGGTAGTAACATCAATTCACCATTAAAAAGCATCTTATGTACTAGAATATTTAGCTTCTTGAGAACAGCCACATTGGTTCTACTAACATGGTTCCAAAACAGCTCTTTTCACCATCAGCCTAGACTAAGATGTTAAGCCCCAGTTCTTAATGCCTCGGTAATCCTCGTGCTGCTTGGCACTACAATCCTTTTTCTTCATTCTTACCAGAAGGTCTTTTTATTCTGAAAATATTTTCATGTAGCAATTGCTAAAACATCCTGGGTAATATTTAAGCAAAACTGAGCTGCCAGAAGCGGTATTTGAACCCACAAGTCCAGGAGAGCATACAACCTGAACGTAGTCCCCCAGACCGCTCAACCATTCGGCAGCTTGCAGATTTTGGTGAGATACCAAAGATCATCGTAAAAAAGGTTTATCTTTTTTGACTAAGCAAGCAACTAAAAGCACTTCAAAACAATAGACGGGAGAGAAGGCATTGTTCGTCTGATAGTGTGCTCCAAGCATGTGCTAACCTGTGTTAAGGGAATCCTGCAAGTAAAGGTTTGAGTGAGTTGTGCACATGATCTAATGTGAATGGTGTGATCCATTTTGATTAATACAAAAGGTTTTATCTATATTTGTAATTCTGCCTGTAATGACAATCAGATCACTACTAAAAAGCGATTTCTACAGAGCAGAATAATAGGGCTAGGTGGAAAGAGTGAAAACTGCAAGATTTTAATTTCCCAAATCATTAAAATTATTTAAAAATTATGCGTGACATCAAACTTTGATTCAAGCAATAGGTATTGTTCTGATAACACATTCCATTCAAGGTATATCCCACCTGTGTAAAGTGGCATTCAAGGTCTCGCTCCCAGGGTAAGAGCATGCAGTCACAGTGACCTACATGGCGATGAAAATTTTCTGCAACCAGAAGAGAATTGGGTCATGTTAAGAGCTTAATTGTTGAAGTGAGATTAAAGGACTATAAAATCTCGACTTTTTGATTTTGGCATTCAGAGGGCTGTAAAGAGAAAGTGTTGAAAGATGCTTTCTCATAGGCAAAAACCACTTTCAGAAGGTTTGATGTTCACGATAGCCTTTACTAAGAAAATTTGGCCTCAGTGAGAATCGAACTCACGACCCCTGGTTTACAAGACCAGTGCTCTAACCCCTGAGCTATGAAGCCTGCATTTTGAAAGAGTCCCACAATATTTTTGACCAATTCTATATTCCTTTTTCAAAAATCTTAGAATGTCATAAGTAGGAATGAACCCATGCTTCCTGAAAAGATCATGCGGCCATCCTCAAATACACAAGTCGAAAAAATTGCGAAACTCAAAGAAAGTTTGGTCGTGCTAAGAGTCCAATTCTTGGGATGAAATATAAAGCCTGGAGCAGTTTTTCATTCCCTGGTGCAGCACTGCTTTATATTAGTTGAGGATTTAATAGTCAGAGGGTTGAACAGAAAAAGTTTTGAAGGACTTTTTCCTTCCTTGATTCAAATTGCAGGTTTAAAAGCAAAGCGCTCACATCAGCCCAGTATGTGTGCATATCTTTTCTTTTAGTTATGTTCTGATAGAACCCTGTTGAAAAAACCTAAGCAGATTTGAAAGCTGGTAGTAACATCAATTCACCATTAAAAAGCATCTTATGTACTAGAATATTTAGCTTCTTGAGAACAGCCACATTGGTTCTACTAACATGGTTCCAAAACAGCTCTTTTCACCATCAGCCTAGACTAAGATGTTAAGCCCCAGTTCTTAATGCCTCGGTAATCCTCGTGCTGCTTGGCACTACAATCCTTTTTCTTCATTCTTACCAGAAGGTCTTTTTATTCTGAAAATATTTTCATGTAGCAATTGCTAAAACATCCTGGGTAATATTTAAGCAAAACTGAGCTGCCAGAAGCGGTATTTGAACCCACAAGTCCAGGAGAGCATACAACCTGAACGTAGTCCCCCAGACCGCTCAACCATTCGGCAGCTTGCAGATTTTGGTGAGATACCAAAGATCATCGTAAGCATCAACAAAAAAGGTTTATCTTTTTTGACTAAGCAAGCAACTAAAAGCGCTTCAAAACAATAGACGGGAGAGAAGGCATTGTTCGTCTGATAGTGTGCTCCAAGCATGTGCTAACCTGTGTTAAGGGAATCCTGCAAGTAAAGGTTTGAGTGAGTTGTGCACATGATCTAATGTGAATGGTGTGATCCATTTTGATTAATACAAAAGGTTTTATCTATATTTGTAATTCTGCCTGTAATGACAATCAGATCACTACTAAAAAGCGATTTCTACAGAGCAGAATAATAGGGCTAGGTGGAAAGAGTGAAAACTGCAAGATTTTAATTTCCCAAATCATTAAAATTATTTAAAAATTATGCGTGACATCAAACTTTGATTCAAGCAATAGGTATTGTTCTGATAACACATTCCATTCAAGGTATATCCCACCTGTGTAAAGTGGCATTCAAGGTCTCGCTCCCAGGGTAAGAGCATGCAGTCACAGTGACCTACATGGCGATGAAAATTTTCTGCAACCAGAAGAGAATTGGGTCATGTTAAGAGCTTAATTGTTGAAGTGAGATTAAAGGACTATAAAATCTCGACTTTTTGATTTTGGCATTCAGAGGGCTGTAAAGAGAAAGTGTTGAAAGATGCTTTCTCATAGGCAAAAACCACTTTCAGAAGGTTTGATGTTCACGATAGCCTTTACTAAGAAAATTTGGCCTCAGTGAGAATCGAACTCACGACCCCTGGTTTACAAGACCAGTGCTCTAACCCCTGAGCTATGAAGCCTGCATTTTGAAAGAGTCCCACAATATTTTTGACCAATTCTATATTCCTTTTTCAAAAATCTTAGAATGTCATAAGTAGGAATGAACCCATGCTTCCTGAAAAGATCATGCGGCCATCCTCAAATACACAAGTCGAAAAAATTGCGAAACTCAAAGAAAGTTTGGTCGTGCTAAGAGTCCAATTCTTGGGATGAAATATAAAGCCTGGAGCAGTTTTTCATTCCCTGGTGCAGCACTGCTTTATATTAGTTGAGGATTTAATAGTCAGAGGGTTGAACAGAAAAAGTTTTGAAGGACTTTTTCCTTCCTTGATTCAAATTGCAGGTTTAAAAGCAAAGCGCTCACATCAGCCCAGTATGTGTGCATATCTTTTCTTTTAGTTATGTTCTGATAGAACCCTGTTGAAAAAACCTAAGCAGATTTGAAAGCTGGTAGTAACATCAATTCACCATTAAAAAGCATCTTATGTACTAGAATATTTAGCTTCTTGAGAACAGCCACATTGGTTCTACTAACATGGTTCCAAAACAGCTCTTTTCACCATCAGCCTAGACTAAGATGTTAAGCCCCAGTTCTTAATGCCTCGGTAATCCTCGTGCTGCTTGGCACTACAATCCTTTTTCTTCATTCTTACCAGAAGGTCTTTTTATTCTGAAAATATTTTCATGTAGCAATTGCTAAAACATCCTGGGTAATATTTAAGCAAAACTGAGCTGCCAGAAGCGGTATTTGAACCCACAAGTCCAGGAGAGCATACAACCTGAACGTAGTCCCCCAGACCGCTCAACCATTCGGCAGCTTGCAGATTTTGGTGAGATACCAAAGATCATCGTAAGCATCAACAAAAAAGGTTTATCTTTTTTGACTAAGCAAGCAACTAAAAGCGCTTCAAAACAATAGACGGGAGAGAAGGCATTGTTCGTCTGATAGTGTGCTCCAAGCATGTGCTAACCTGTGTTAAGGGAATCCTGCAAGTAAAGGTTTGAGTGAGTTGTGCACATGATCTAATGTGAATGGTGTGATCCATTTTGATTAATACAAAAGGTTTTATCTATATTTGTAATTCTGCCTGTAATGACAATCAGATCACTACTAAAAAGCGATTTCTACAGAGCAGAATAATAGGGCTAGGTGGAAAGAGTGAAAACTGCAAGATTTTAATTTCCCAAATCATTAAAATTATTTAAAAATTATGCGTGACATCAAACTTTGATTCAAGCAATAGGTATTGTTCTGATAACACATTCCATTCAAGGTATATCCCACCTGTGTAAAGTGGCATTCAAGGTCTCGCTCCCAGGGTAAGAGCATGCAGTCACAGTGACCTACATGGCGATGAAAATTTTCTGCAACCAGAAGAGAATTGGGTCATGTTAAGAGCTTAATTGTTGAAGTGAGATTAAAGGACTATAAAATCTCGACTTTTTGATTTTGGCATTCAGAGGGCTGTAAAGAGAAAGTGTTGAAAGATGCTTTCTCATAGGCAAAAACCACTTTCAGAAGGTTTGATGTTCACGATAGCCTTTACTAAGAAAATTTGGCCTCAGTGAGAATCGAACTCACGACCCCTGGTTTACAAGACCAGTGCTCTAACCCCTGAGCTATGAAGCCTGCATTTTGAAAGAGTCCCACAATATTTTTGACCAATTCTATATTCCTTTTTCAAAAATCTTAGAATGTCATAAGTAGGAATGAACCCATGCTTCCTGAAAAGATCATGCGGCCATCCTCAAATACACAAGTCGAAAAAATTGCGAAACTCAAAGAAAGTTTGGTCGTGCTAAGAGTCCAATTCTTGGGATGAAATATAAAGCCTGGAGCAGTTTTTCATTCCCTGGTGCAGCACTGCTTTATATTAGTTGAGGATTTAATAGTCAGAGGGTTGAACAGAAAAAGTTTTGAAGGACTTTTTCCTTCCTTGATTCAAATTGCAGGTTTAAAAGCAAAGCGCTCACATCAGCCCAGTATGTGTGCATATCTTTTCTTTTAGTTATGTTCTGATAGAACCCTGTTGAAAAAACCTAAGCAGATTTGAAAGCTGGTAGTAACATCAATTCACCATTAAAAAGCATCTTATGTACTAGAATATTTAGCTTCTTGAGAACAGCCACATTGGTTCTACTAACATGGTTCCAAAACAGCTCTTTTCACCATCAGCCTAGACTAAGATGTTAAGCCCCAGTTCTTAATGCCTCGGTAATCCTCGTGCTGCTTGGCACTACAATCCTTTTTCTTCATTCTTACCAGAAGGTCTTTTTATTCTGAAAATATTTTCATGTAGCAATTGCTAAAACATCCTGGGTAATATTTAAGCAAAACTGAGCTGCCAGAAGCGGTATTTGAACCCACAAGTCCAGGAGAGCATACAACCTGAACGTAGTCCCCCAGACCGCTCAACCATTCGGCAGCTTGCAGATTTTGGTGAGATACCAAAGATCATCGTAAGCATCAACAAAAAAGGTTTATCTTTTTTGACTAAGCAAGCAACTAAAAGCGCTTCAAAACAATAGACGGGAGAGAAGGCATTGTTCGTCTGATAGTGTGCTCCAAGCATGTGCTAACCTGTGTTAAGGGAATCCTGCAAGTAAAGGTTTGAGTGAGTTGTGCACATGATCTAATGTGAATGGTGTGATCCATTTTGATTAATACAAAAGGTTTTATCTATATTTGTAATTCTGCCTGTAATGACAATCAGATCACTACTAAAAAGCTATTTCTACAGAGCAGAATAATAGGGCTAGGTGGAAAGAGTGAAAACTGCAAGATTTTAATTTCCCAAATCATTAAAATTATTTAAAAATTATGCGTGACATCAAACTTTGATTCAAGCAATAGGTATTGTTCTGATAACACATTCCATTCAAGGTATATCCCACCTGTGTAAAGTGGCATTCAAGGTCTCGCTCCCAGGGTAAGAGCATGCAGTCACAGTGACCTACATGGCGATGAAAATTTTCTGCAACCAGAAGAGAATTGGGTCATGTTAAGAGCTTAATTGTTGAAGTGAGATTAAAGGACTATAAAATCTCGACTTTTTGATTTTGGCATTCAGAGGGCTGTAAAGAGAAAGTGTTGAAAGATGCTTTCTCATAGGCAAAAACCACTTTCAGAAGGTTTGATGTTCACGATAGCCTTTACTAAGAAAATTTGGCCTCAGTGAGAATCGAAGCCTGCATTTTGAAAGAGTCCCACAATATTTTTGACCAATTCTATATTCCTTTTTCAAAAATCTTAGAATGTCATAAGTAGGAATGAACCCATGCTTCCTGAAAAGATCATGCGGCCATCCTCAAATACACAAGTCGAAAAAATTGCGAAACTCAAAGAAAGTTTGGTCGTGCTAAGAGTCCAATTCTTGGGATGAAATATAAAGCCTGGAGCAGTTTTTCATTCCCTGGTGCAGCACTGCTTTATATTAGTTGAGGATTTAATAGTCAGAGGGTTGAACAGAAAAAGTTTTGAAGGACTTTTTCCTTCCTTGATTCAAATTGCAGGTTTAAAAGCAAAGCGTTCACATCAGCCCAGTATGTGTGCATATCTTTTCTTTTAGTTATGTTCTGATAGAACCCTGTTGAAAAAACCTAAGCAGATTTGAAAGCTGGTAGTAACATCAATTCACCATTAAAAAGCATCTTATGTACTAGAATATTTAGCTTCTTGAGAACAGCCACATTGGTTCTACTAACATGGTTCCAAAACAGCTCTTTTCACCATCAGCCTAGACTAAGATGTTAAGCCCCAGTTCTTAATGCCTCGGTAATCCTCGTGCTGCTTGGCACTACAATCCTTTTTCTTCATTCTTACCAGAAGGTCTTTTTATTCTGAAAATATTTTCATGTAGCAATTGCTAAAACATCCTGGGTAATATTTAAGCAAAACTGAGCTGCCAGAAGCGGTATTTGAACCCACAAGTCCAGGAGAGCATACAACCTGAACGTAGTCCCCCAGACCGCTCAACCATTCGGCAGCTTGCAGATTTTGGTGAGATACCAAAGATCATCGTAAGCATCAACAAAAAAGGTTTATCTTTTTTGACTAAGCAAGCAACTAAAAGCGCTTCAAAACAATAGACGGGAGAGAAGGCATTGTTCGTCTGATAGTGTGCTCCAAGCATGTGCTAACCTGTGTTAAGGGAATCCTGCAAGTAAAGGTTTGAGTGAGTTGTGCACATGATCTAATGTGCATGGTGTGATCCATTTTGATTAATACAAAAGGTTTTATCTATATTTGTAATTCTGCCTGTAATGACAATCAGATCACTACTAAAAAGCGATTTCTACAGAGCAGAATAATAGGGCTAGGTGGAAAGAGTGAAAACTGCAAGATTTTAATTTCCCAAATCATTAAAATTATTTAAAAATTATGCGTGACATCAAACTTTGATTCAAGCAATAGGTATTGTTCTGATAACACATTCCATTCAAGGTATATCCCACCTGTGTAAAGTGGCATTCAAGGTCTCGCTCCCAGGGTAAGAGCATGCAGTCACAGTGACCTACATGGCGATGAAAATTTTCTGCAACCAGAAGAGAATTGGGTCATGTTAAGAGCTTAATTGTTGAAGTGAGATTAAAGGACTATAAAATCTCGACTTTTTGATTTTGGCATTCAGAGGGCTGTAAAGAGAAAGTGTTGAAAGATGCTTTCTCATAGGCAAAAACCACTTTCAGAAGGTTTGATGTTCACGATAGCCTTTACTAAGAAAATTTGGCCTCAGTGAGAATCGAACTCACGACCCCTGGTTTACAAGACCAGTGCTCTAACCCCTGAGCTATGAAGCCTGCATTTTGAAACAGTCCCACAATATTTTTGACCAATTCTATATTCCTTTTTCAAAAATCTTAGAATGTCATAAGTAGGAATGAACCCATGCTTCCTGAAAAGATCATGCGGCCATCCTCAAATACACAAGTCGAAAAAATTGCGAAACTCAAAGAAAGTTTGGTCGTGCTAAGAGTCCAATTCTTGGGATGAAATATAAAGCCTGGAGCAGTTTTTCATTCCCTGGTGCAGCACTGCTTTATATTAGTTGAGGATTTAATAGTCAGAGGGTTGAACAGAAAAAGTTTTGAAGGACTTTTTCCTTCCTTGATTCAAATTGCAGGTTTAAAAGCAAAGCGCTCACATCAGCCCAGTATGTGTGCATATCTTTTCTTTTAGTTATGTTCTGATAGAACCCTGTTGAAAAAACCTAAGCAGATTTGAAAGCTGGTAGTAACATCAATTCACCATTAAAAAGCATCTTATGTACTAGAATATTTAGCTTCTTGAGAACAGCCACATTGGTTCTACTAACATGGTTCCAAAACAGCTCTTTTCACCATCAGCCTAGACTAAGATGTTAAGCCCCAGTTCTTAATGCCTCGGTAATCCTCGTGCTGCTTGGCACTACAATCCTTTTTCTTCATTCTTACCAGAAGGTCTTTTTATTCTGAAAATATTTTCATGTAGCAATTGCTAAAACATCCTGGGTAATATTTAAGCAAAACTGAGCTGCCAGAAGCGGTATTTGAACCCACAAGTCCAGGAGAGCATACAACCTGAACGTAGTCCCCCAGACCGCTCAACCATTCGGCAGCTTGCAGATTTTGGTGAGATACCAAAGATCATCGTAAGCATCAACAAAAAAGGTTTATCTTTTTTGACTAAGCAAGCAACTAAAAGCGCTTCAAAACAATAGACGGGAGAGAAGGCATTGTTCGTCTGATAGTGTGCTCCAAGCATGTGCTAACCTGTGTTAAGGGAATCCTGCAAGTAAAGGTTTGAGTGAGTTGTGCACATGATCTAATGTGAATGGTGTGATCCATTTTGATTAATACAAAAGGTTTTATCTATATTTGTAATTCTGCCTGTAATGACAATCAGATCACTACTAAAAAGCGATTTCTACAGAGCAGAATAATAGGGCTAGGTGGAAAGAGTGAAAACTGCAAGATTTTAATTTCCCAAATCATTAAAATTATTTAAAAATTATGCGTGACATCAAACTTTGATTCAAGCAATAGGTATTGTTCTGATAACACATTCCATTCAAGGTATATCCCACCTGTGTAAAGTGGCATTCAAGGTCTCGCTCCCAGGGTAAGAGCATGCAGTCACAGTGACCTACATGGCGATGAAAATTTTCTGCAACCAGAAGAGAATTGGGTCATGTTAAGAGCTTAATTGTTGAAGTGAGATTAAAGGACTATAAAATCTCGACTTTTTGATTTTGGCATTCAGAGGGCTGTAAAGAGAAAGTGTTGAAAGATGCTTTCTCATAGGCAAAAACCACTTTCAGAAGGTTTGATGTTCACGATAGCCTTTACTAAGAAAATTTGGCCTCAGTGAGAATCGAAGCCTGCATTTTGAAAGAGTCCCACAATATTTTTGACCAATTCTATATTCCTTTTTCAAAAATCTTAGAATGTCATAAGTAGGAATGAACCCATGCTTCCTGAAAAGATCATGCGGCCATCCTCAAATACACAAGTCGAAAAAATTGCGAAACTCAAAGAAAGTTTGGTCGTGCTAAGAGTCCAATTCTTGGGATGAAATATAAAGCCTGGAGCAGTTTTTCATTCCCTGGTGCAGCACTGCTTTATATTAGTTGAGGATTTAATAGTCAGAGGGTTGAACAGAAAAAGTTTTGAAGGACTTTTTCCTTCCTTGATTCAAATTGCAGGTTTAAAAGCAAAGCGCTCACATCAGCCCAGTATGTGTGCATATCTTTTCTTTTAGTTATGTTCTGATAGAACCCTGTTGAAAAAACCTAAGCAGATTTGAAAGCTGGTAGTAACATCAATTCACCATTAAAAAGCATCTTATGTACTAGAATATTTAGCTTCTTGAGAACAGCCACATTGGTTCTACTAACATGGTTCCAAAACAGCTCTTTTCACCATCAGCCTAGACTAAGATGTTAAGCCCCAGTTCTTAATGCCTCGGTAATCCTCGTGCTGCTTGGCACTACAATCCTTTTTCTTCATTCTTACCAGAAGGTCTTTTTATTCTGAAAATATTTTCATGTAGCAATTGCTAAAACATCCTGGGTAATATTTAAGCAAAACTGAGCTGCCAGAAGCGGTATTTGAACCCACAAGTCCAGGAGAGCATACAACCTGAACGTAGTCCCCCAGACCGCTCAACCATTCGGCAGCTTGCAGATTTTGGTGAGATACCAAAGATCATCGTAAAAAAGGTTTATCTTTTTTGACTAAGCAAGCAACTAAAAGCACTTCAAAACAATAGACGGGAGAGAAGGCATTGTTCGTCTGATAGTGTGCTCCAAGCATGTGCTAACCTGTGTTAAGGGAATCCTGCAAGTAAAGGTTTGAGTGAGTTGTGCACATGATCTAATGTGAATGGTGTGATCCATTTTGATTAATACAAAAGGTTTTATCTATATTTGTAATTCTGCCTGTAATGACAATCAGATCACTACTAAAAAGCGATTTCTACAGAGCAGAATAATAGGGCTAGGTGGAAAGAGTGAAAACTGCAAGATTTTAATTTCCCAAATCATTAAAATTATTTAAAAATTATGCGTGACATCAAACTTTGATTCAAGCAATAGGTATTGTTCTGATAACACATTCCATTCAAGGTATATCCCACCTGTGTAAAGTGGCATTCAAGGTCTCGCTCCCAGGGTAAGAGCATGCAGTCACAGTGACCTACATGGCGATGAAAATTTTCTGCAACCAGAAGAGAATTGGGTCATGTTAAGAGCTTAATTGTTGAAGTGAGATTAAAGGACTATAAAATCTCGACTTTTTGATTTTGGCATTCAGAGGGCTGTAAAGAGAAAGTGTTGAAAGATGCTTTCTCATAGGCAAAAACCACTTTCAGAAGGTTTGATGTTCACGATAGCCTTTACTAAGAAAATTTGGCCTCAGTGAGAATCGAACTCACGACCCCTGGTTTACAAGACCAGTGCTCTAACCCCTGAGCTATGAAGCCTGCATTTTGAAAGAGTCCCACAATATTTTTGACCAATTCTATATTCCTTTTTCAAAAATCTTAGAATGTCATAAGTAGGAATGAACCCATGCTTCCTGAAAAGATCATGCGGCCATCCTCAAATACACAAGTCGAAAAAATTGCGAAACTCAAAGAAAGTTTGGTCGTGCTAAGAGTCCAATTCTTGGGATGAAATATAAAGCCTGGAGCAGTTTTTCATTCCCTGGTGCAGCACTGCTTTATATTAGTTGAGGATTTAATAGTCAGAGGGTTGAACAGAAAAAGTTTTGAAGGACTTTTTCCTTCCTTGATTCAAATTGCAGGTTTAAAAGCAAAGCGCTCACATCAGCCCAGTATGTGTGCATATCTTTTCTTTTAGTTATGTTCTGATAGAACCCTGTTGAAAAAACCTAAGCAGATTTGAAAGCTGGTAGTAACATCAATTCACCATTAAAAAGCATCTTATGTACTAGAATATTTAGCTTCTTGAGAACAGCCACATTGGTTCTACTAACATGGTTCCAAAACAGCTCTTTTCACCATCAGCCTAGACTAAGATGTTAAGCCCCAGTTCTTAATGCCTCGGTAATCCTCGTGCTGCTTGGCACTACAATCCTTTTTCTTCATTCTTACCAGAAGGTCTTTTTATTCTGAAAATATTTTCATGTAGCAATTGCTAAAACATCCTGGGTAATATTTAAGCAAAACTGAGCTGCCAGAAGCGGTATTTGAACCCACAAGTCCAGGAGAGCATACAACCTGAACGTAGTCCCCCAGACCGCTCAACCATTCGGCAGCTTGCAGATTTTGGTGAGATACCAAAGATCATCGTAAGCATCAACAAAAAAGGTTTATCTTTTTTGACTAAGCAAGCAACTAAAAGCGCTTCAAAACAATAGACGGGAGAGAAGGCATTGTTCGTCTGATAGTGTGCTCCAAGCATGTGCTAACCTGTGTTAAGGGAATCCTGCAAGTAAAGGTTTGAGTGAGTTGTGCACATGATCTAATGTGAATGGTGTGATCCATTTTGATTAATACAAAAGGTTTTATCTATATTTGTAATTCTGCCTGTAATGACAATCAGATCACTACTAAAAAGCGATTTCTACAGAGCAGAATAATAGGGCTAGGTGGAAAGAGTGAAAACTGCAAGATTTTAATTTCCCAAATCATTAAAATTATTTAAAAATTATGCGTGACATCAAACTTTGATTCAAGCAATAGGTATTGTTCTGATAACACATTCCATTCAAGGTATATCCCACCTGTGTAAAGTGGCATTCAAGGTCTCGCTCCCAGGGTAAGAGCATGCAGTCACAGTGACCTACATGGCGATGAAAATTTTCTGCAACCAGAAGAGAATTGGGTCATGTTAAGAGCTTAATTGTTGAAGTGAGATTAAAGGACTATAAAATCTCGACTTTTTGATTTTGGCATTCAGAGGGCTGTAAAGAGAAAGTGTTGAAAGATGCTTTCTCATAGGCAAAAACCACTTTCAGAAGGTTTGATGTTCACGATAGCCTTTACTAAGAAAATTTGGCCTCAGTGAGAATCGAACTCACGACCCCTGGTTTACAAGACCAGTGCTCTAACCCCTGAGCTATGAAGCCTGCATTTTGAAAGAGTCCCACAATATTTTTGACCAATTCTATATTCCTTTTTCAAAAATCTTAGAATGTCATAAGTAGGAATGAACCCATGCTTCCTGAAAAGATCATGCGGCCATCCTCAAATACACAAGTCGAAAAAATTGCGAAACTCAAAGAAAGTTTGGTCGTGCTAAGAGTCCAATTCTTGGGATGAAATATAAAGCCTGGAGCAGTTTTTCATTCCCTGGTGCAGCACTGCTTTATATTAGTTGAGGATTTAATAGTCAGAGGGTTGAACAGAAAAAGTTTTGAAGGACTTTTTCCTTCCTTGATTCAAATTGCAGGTTTAAAAGCAAAGCGCTCACATCAGCCCAGTATGTGTGCATATCTTTTCTTTTAGTTATGTTCTGATAGAACCCTGTTGAAAAAACCTAAGCAGATTTGAAAGCTGGTAGTAACATCAATTCACCATTAAAAAGCATCTTATGTACTAGAATATTTAGCTTCTTGAGAACAGCCACATTGGTTCTACTAACATGGTTCCAAAACAGCTCTTTTCACCATCAGCCTAGACTAAGATGTTAAGCCCCAGTTCTTAATGCCTCGGTAATCCTCGTGCTGCTTGGCACTACAATCCTTTTTCTTCATTCTTACCAGAAGGTCTTTTTATTCTGAAAATATTTTCATGTAGCAATTGCTAAAACATCCTGGGTAATATTTAAGCAAAACTGAGCTGCCAGAAGCGGTATTTGAACCCACAAGTCCAGGAGAGCATACAACCTGAACGTAGTCCCCCAGACCGCTCAACCATTCGGCAGCTTGCAGATTTTGGTGAGATACCAAAGATCATCGTAAGCATCAACAAAAAAGGTTTATCTTTTTTGACTAAGCAAGCAACTAAAAGCGCTTCAAAACAATAGACGGGAGAGAAGGCATTGTTCGTCTGATAGTGTGCTCCAAGCATGTGCTAACCTGTGTTAAGGGAATCCTGCAAGTAAAGGTTTGAGTGAGTTGTGCACATGATCTAATGTGAATGGTGTGATCCATTTTGATTAATACAAAAGGTTTTATCTATATTTGTAATTCTGCCTGTAATGACAATCAGATCACTACTAAAAAGCGATTTCTACAGAGCAGAATAATAGGGCTAGGTGGAAAGAGTGAAAACTGCAAGATTTTAATTTCCCAAATCATTAAAATTATTTAAAAATTATGCGTGACATCAAACTTTGATTCAAGCAATAGGTATTGTTCTGATAACACATTCCATTCAAGGTATATCCCACCTGTGTAAAGTGGCATTCAAGGTCTCGCTCCCAGGGTAAGAGCATGCAGTCACAGTGACCTACATGGCGATGAAAATTTTCTGCAACCAGAAGAGAATTGGGTCATGTTAAGAGCTTAATTGTTGAAGTGAGATTAAAGGACTATAAAATCTCGACTTTTTGATTTTGGCATTCAGAGGGCTGTAAAGAGAAAGTGTTGAAAGATGCTTTCTCATAGGCAAAAACCACTTTCAGAAGGTTTGATGTTCACGATAGCCTTTACTAAGAAAATTTGGCCTCAGTGAGAATCGAACTCACGACCCCTGGTTTACAAGACCAGTGCTCTAACCCCTGAGCTATGAAGCCTGCATTTTGAAAGAGTCCCACAATATTTTTGACCAATTCTATATTCCTTTTTCAAAAATCTTAGAATGTCATAAGTAGGAATGAACCCATGCTTCCTGAAAAGATCATGCGGCCATCCTCAAATACACAAGTCGAAAAAATTGCGAAACTCAAAGAAAGTTTGGTCGTGCTAAGAGTCCAATTCTTGGGATGAAATATAAAGCCTGGAGCAGTTTTTCATTCCCTGGTGCAGCACTGCTTTATATTAGTTGAGGATTTAATAGTCAGAGGGTTGAACAGAAAAAGTTTTGAAGGACTTTTTCCTTCCTTGATTCAAATTGCAGGTTTAAAAGCAAAGCGCTCACATCAGCCCAGTATGTGTGCATATCTTTTCTTTTAGTTATGTTCTGATAGAACCCTGTTGAAAAAACCTAAGCAGATTTGAAAGCTGGTAGTAACATCAATTCACCATTAAAAAGCATCTTATGTACTAGAATATTTAGCTTCTTGAGAACAGCCACATTGGTTCTACTAACATGGTTCCAAAACAGCTCTTTTCACCATCAGCCTAGACTAAGATGTTAAGCCCCAGTTCTTAATGCCTCGGTAATCCTCGTGCTGCTTGGCACTACAATCCTTTTTCTTCATTCTTACCAGAAGGTCTTTTTATTCTGAAAATATTTTCATGTAGCAATTGCTAAAACATCCTGGGTAATATTTAAGCAAAACTGAGCTGCCAGAAGCGGTATTTGAACCCACAAGTCCAGGAGAGCATACAACCTGAACGTAGTCCCCCAGACCGCTCAACCATTCGGCAGCTTGCAGATTTTGGTGAGATACCAAAGATCATCGTAAGCATCAACAAAAAAGGTTTATCTTTTTTGACTAAGCAAGCAACTAAAAGCGCTTCAAAACAATAGACGGGAGAGAAGGCATTGTTCGTCTGATAGTGTGCTCCAAGCATGTGCTAACCTGTGTTAAGGGAATCCTGCAAGTAAAGGTTTGAGTGAGTTGTGCACATGATCTAATGTGAATGGTGTGATCCATTTTGATTAATACAAAAGGTTTTATCTATATTTGTAATTCTGCCTGTAATGACAATCAGATCACTACTAAAAAGCGATTTCTACAGAGCAGAATAATAGGGCTAGGTGGAAAGAGTGAAAACTGCAAGATTTTAATTTCCCAAATCATTAAAATTATTTAAAAATTATGCGTGACATCAAACTTTGATTCAAGCAATAGGTATTGTTCTGATAACACATTCCATTCAAGGTATATCCCACCTGTGTAAAGTGGCATTCAAGGTCTCGCTCCCAGGGTAAGAGCATGCAGTCACAGTGACCTACATGGCGATGAAAATTTTCTGCAACCAGAAGAGAATTGGGTCATGTTAAGAGCTTAATTGTTGAAGTGAGATTAAAGGACTATAAAATCTCGACTTTTTGATTTTGGCATTCAGAGGGCTGTAAAGAGAAAGTGTTGAAAGATGCTTTCTCATAGGCAAAAACCACTTTCAGAAGGTTTGATGTTCACGATAGCCTTTACTAAGAAAATTTGGCCTCAGTGAGAATCGAACTCACGACCCCTGGTTTACAAGACCAGTGCTCTAACCCCTGAGCTATGAAGCCTGCATTTTGAAACAGTCCCACAATATTTTTGACCAATTCTATATTCCTTTTTCAAAAATCTTAGAATGTCATAAGTAGGAATGAACCCATGCTTCCTGAAAAGATCATGCGGCCATCCTCAAATACACAAGTCGAAAAAATTGCGAAACTCAAAGAAAGTTTGGTCGTGCTAAGAGTCCAATTCTTGGGATGAAATATAAAGCCTGGAGCAGTTTTTCATTCCCTGGTGCAGCACTGCTTTATATTAGTTGAGGATTTAATAGTCAGAGGGTTGAACAGAAAAAGTTTTGAAGGACTTTTTCCTTCCTTGATTCAAATTGCAGGTTTAAAAGCAAAGCGCTCACATCAGCCCAGTATGTGTGCATATCTTTTCTTTTAGTTATGTTCTGATAGAACCCTGTTGAAAAAACCTAAGCAGATTTGAAAGCTGGTAGTAACATCAATTCACCATTAAAAAGCATCTTATGTACTAGAATATTTAGCTTCTTGAGAACAGCCACATTGGTTCTACTAACATGGTTCCAAAACAGCTCTTTTCACCATCAGCCTAGACTAAGATGTTAAGCCCCAGTTCTTAATGCCTCGGTAATCCTCGTGCTGCTTGGCACTACAATCCTTTTTCTTCATTCTTACCAGAAGGTCTTTTTATTCTGAAAATATTTTCATGTAGCAATTGCTAAAACATCCTGGGTAATATTTAAGCAAAACTGAGCTGCCAGAAGCGGTATTTGAACCCACAAGTCCAGGAGAGCATACAACCTGAACGTAGTCCCCCAGACCGCTCAACCATTCGGCAGCTTGCAGATTTTGGTGAGATACCAAAGATCATCGTAAGCATCAACAAAAAAGGTTTATCTTTTTTGACTAAGCAAGCAACTAAAAGCGCTTCAAAACAATAGACGGGAGAGAAGGCATTGTTCGTCTGATAGTGTGCTCCAAGCATGTGCTAACCTGTGTTAAGGGAATCCTGCAAGTAAAGGTTTGAGTGAGTTGTGCACATGATCTAATGTGAATGGTGTGATCCATTTTGATTAATACAAAAGGTTTTATCTATATTTGTAATTCTGCCTGTAATGACAATCAGATCACTACTAAAAAGCTATTTCTACAGAGCAGAATAATAGGGCTAGGTGGAAAGAGTGAAAACTGCAAGATTTTAATTTCCCAAATCATTAAAATTATTTAAAAATTATGCGTGACATCAAACTTTGATTCAAGCAATAGGTATTGTTCTGATAACACATTCCATTCAAGGTATATCCCACCTGTGTAAAGTGGCATTCAAGGTCTCGCTCCCAGGGTAAGAGCATGCAGTCACAGTGACCTACATGGCGATGAAAATTTTCTGCAACCAGAAGAGAATTGGGTCATGTTAAGAGCTTAATTGTTGAAGTGAGATTAAAGGACTATAAAATCTCGACTTTTTGATTTTGGCATTCAGAGGGCTGTAAAGAGAAAGTGTTGAAAGATGCTTTCTCATAGGCAAAAACCACTTTCAGAAGGTTTGATGTTCACGATAGCCTTTACTAAGAAAATTTGGCCTCAGTGAGAATCGAAGCCTGCATTTTGAAAGAGTCCCACAATATTTTTGACCAATTCTATATTCCTTTTTCAAAAATCTTAGAATGTCATAAGTAGGAATGAACCCATGCTTCCTGAAAAGATCATGCGGCCATCCTCAAATACACAAGTCGAAAAAATTGCGAAACTCAAAGAAAGTTTGGTCGTGCTAAGAGTCCAATTCTTGGGATGAAATATAAAGCCTGGAGCAGTTTTTCATTCCCTGGTGCAGCACTGCTTTATATTAGTTGAGGATTTAATAGTCAGAGGGTTGAACAGAAAAAGTTTTGAAGGACTTTTTCCTTCCTTGATTCAAATTGCAGGTTTAAAAGCAAAGCGTTCACATCAGCCCAGTATGTGTGCATATCTTTTCTTTTAGTTATGTTCTGATAGAACCCTGTTGAAAAAACCTAAGCAGATTTGAAAGCTGGTAGTAACATCAATTCACCATTAAAAAGCATCTTATGTACTAGAATATTTAGCTTCTTGAGAACAGCCACATTGGTTCTACTAACATGGTTCCAAAACAGCTCTTTTCACCATCAGCCTAGACTAAGATGTTAAGCCCCAGTTCTTAATGCCTCGGTAATCCTCGTGCTGCTTGGCACTACAATCCTTTTTCTTCATTCTTACCAGAAGGTCTTTTTATTCTGAAAATATTTTCATGTAGCAATTGCTAAAACATCCTGGGTAATATTTAAGCAAAACTGAGCTGCCAGAAGCGGTATTTGAACCCACAAGTCCAGGAGAGCATACAACCTGAACGTAGTCCCCCAGACCGCTCAACCATTCGGCAGCTTGCAGATTTTGGTGAGATACCAAAGATCATCGTAAGCATCAACAAAAAAGGTTTATCTTTTTTGACTAAGCAAGCAACTAAAAGCGCTTCAAAACAATAGACGGGAGAGAAGGCATTGTTCGTCTGATAGTGTGCTCCAAGCATGTGCTAACCTGTGTTAAGGGAATCCTGCAAGTAAAGGTTTGAGTGAGTTGTGCACATGATCTAATGTGCATGGTGTGATCCATTTTGATTAATACAAAAGGTTTTATCTATATTTGTAATTCTGCCTGTAATGACAATCAGATCACTACTAAAAAGCGATTTCTACAGAGCAGAATAATAGGGCTAGGTGGAAAGAGTGAAAACTGCAAGATTTTAATTTCCCAAATCATTAAAATTATTTAAAAATTATGCGTGACATCAAACTTTGATTCAAGCAATAGGTATTGTTCTGATAACACATTCCATTCAAGGTATATCCCACCTGTGTAAAGTGGCATTCAAGGTCTCGCTCCCAGGGTAAGAGCATGCAGTCACAGTGACCTACATGGCGATGAAAATTTTCTGCAACCAGAAGAGAATTGGGTCATGTTAAGAGCTTAATTGTTGAAGTGAGATTAAAGGACTATAAAATCTCGACTTTTTGATTTTGGCATTCAGAGGGCTGTAAAGAGAAAGTGTTGAAAGATGCTTTCTCATAGGCAAAAACCACTTTCAGAAGGTTTGATGTTCACGATAGCCTTTACTAAGAAAATTTGGCCTCAGTGAGAATCGAACTCACGACCCCTGGTTTACAAGACCAGTGCTCTAACCCCTGAGCTATGAAGCCTGCATTTTGAAACAGTCCCACAATATTTTTGACCAATTCTATATTCCTTTTTCAAAAATCTTAGAATGTCATAAGTAGGAATGAACCCATGCTTCCTGAAAAGATCATGCGGCCATCCTCAAATACACAAGTCGAAAAAATTGCGAAACTCAAAGAAAGTTTGGTCGTGCTAAGAGTCCAATTCTTGGGATGAAATATAAAGCCTGGAGCAGTTTTTCATTCCCTGGTGCAGCACTGCTTTATATTAGTTGAGGATTTAATAGTCAGAGGGTTGAACAGAAAAAGTTTTGAAGGACTTTTTCCTTCCTTGATTCAAATTGCAGGTTTAAAAGCAAAGCGCTCACATCAGCCCAGTATGTGTGCATATCTTTTCTTTTAGTTATGTTCTGATAGAACCCTGTTGAAAAAACCTAAGCAGATTTGAAAGCTGGTAGTAACATCAATTCACCATTAAAAAGCATCTTATGTACTAGAATATTTAGCTTCTTGAGAACAGCCACATTGGTTCTACTAACATGGTTCCAAAACAGCTCTTTTCACCATCAGCCTAGACTAAGATGTTAAGCCCCAGTTCTTAATGCCTCGGTAATCCTCGTGCTGCTTGGCACTACAATCCTTTTTCTTCATTCTTACCAGAAGGTCTTTTTATTCTGAAAATATTTTCATGTAGCAATTGCTAAAACATCCTGGGTAATATTTAAGCAAAACTGAGCTGCCAGAAGCGGTATTTGAACCCACAAGTCCAGGAGAGCATACAACCTGAACGTAGTCCCCCAGACCGCTCAACCATTCGGCAGCTTGCAGATTTTGGTGAGATACCAAAGATCATCGTAAGCATCAACAAAAAAGGTTTATCTTTTTTGACTAAGCAAGCAACTAAAAGCGCTTCAAAACAATAGACGGGAGAGAAGGCATTGTTCGTCTGATAGTGTGCTCCAAGCATGTGCTAACCTGTGTTAAGGGAATCCTGCAAGTAAAGGTTTGAGTGAGTTGTGCACATGATCTAATGTGAATGGTGTGATCCATTTTGATTAATACAAAAGGTTTTATCTATATTTGTAATTCTGCCTGTAATGACAATCAGATCACTACTAAAAAGCGATTTCTACAGAGCAGAATAATAGGGCTAGGTGGAAAGAGTGAAAACTGCAAGATTTTAATTTCCCAAATCATTAAAATTATTTAAAAATTATGCGTGACATCAAACTTTGATTCAAGCAATAGGTATTGTTCTGATAACACATTCCATTCAAGGTATATCCCACCTGTGTAAAGTGGCATTCAAGGTCTCGCTCCCAGGGTAAGAGCATGCAGTCACAGTGACCTACATGGCGATGAAAATTTTCTGCAACCAGAAGAGAATTGGGTCATGTTAAGAGCTTAATTGTTGAAGTGAGATTAAAGGACTATAAAATCTCGACTTTTTGATTTTGGCATTCAGAGGGCTGTAAAGAGAAAGTGTTGAAAGATGCTTTCTCATAGGCAAAAACCACTTTCAGAAGGTTTGATGTTCACGATAGCCTTTACTAAGAAAATTTGGCCTCAGTGAGAATCGAAGCCTGCATTTTGAAAGAGTCCCACAATATTTTTGACCAATTCTATATTCCTTTTTCAAAAATCTTAGAATGTCATAAGTAGGAATGAACCCATGCTTCCTGAAAAGATCATGCGGCCATCCTCAAATACACAAGTCGAAAAAATTGCGAAACTCAAAGAAAGTTTGGTCGTGCTAAGAGTCCAATTCTTGGGATGAAATATAAAGCCTGGAGCAGTTTTTCATTCCCTGGTGCAGCACTGCTTTATATTAGTTGAGGATTTAATAGTCAGAGGGTTGAACAGAAAAAGTTTTGAAGGACTTTTTCCTTCCTTGATTCAAATTGCAGGTTTAAAAGCAAAGCGCTCACATCAGCCCAGTATGTGTGCATATCTTTTCTTTTAGTTATGTTCTGATAGAACCCTGTTGAAAAAACCTAAGCAGATTTGAAAGCTGGTAGTAACATCAATTCACCATTAAAAAGCATCTTATGTACTAGAATATTTAGCTTCTTGAGAACAGCCACATTGGTTCTACTAACATGGTTCCAAAACAGCTCTTTTCACCATCAGCCTAGACTAAGATGTTAAGCCCCAGTTCTTAATGCCTCGGTAATCCTCGTGCTGCTTGGCACTACAATCCTTTTTCTTCATTCTTACCAGAAGGTCTTTTTATTCTGAAAATATTTTCATGTAGCAATTGCTAAAACATCCTGGGTAATATTTAAGCAAAACTGAGCTGCCAGAAGCGGTATTTGAACCCACAAGTCCAGGAGAGCATACAACCTGAACGTAGTCCCCCAGACCGCTCAACCATTCGGCAGCTTGCAGATTTTGGTGAGATACCAAAGATCATCGTAAGCATCAACAAAAAAGGTTTATCTTTTTTGACTAAGCAAGCAACTAAAAGCGCTTCAAAACAATAGACGGGAGAGAAGGCATTGTTCGTCTGATAGTGTGCTCCAAGCATGTGCTAACCTGTGTTAAGGGAATCCTGCAAGTAAAGGTTTGAGTGAGTTGTGCACATGATCTAATGTGAATGGTGTGATCCATTTTGATTAATACAAAAGGTTTTATCTATATTTGTAATTCTGCCTGTAATGACAATCAGATCACTACTAAAAAGCGATTTCTACAGAGCAGAATAATAGGGCTAGGTGGAAAGAGTGAAAACTGCAAGATTTTAATTTCCCAAATCATTAAAATTATTTAAAAATTATGCGTGACATCAAACTTTGATTCAAGCAATAGGTATTGTTCTGATAACACATTCCATTCAAGGTATATCCCACCTGTGTAAAGTGGCATTCAAGGTCTCGCTCCCAGGGTAAGAGCATGCAGTCACAGTGACCTACATGGCGATGAAAATTTTCTGCAACCAGAAGAGAATTGGGTCATGTTAAGAGCTTAATTGTTGAAGTGAGATTAAAGGACTATAAAATCTCGACTTTTTGATTTTGGCATTCAGAGGGCTGTAAAGAGAAAGTGTTGAAAGATGCTTTCTCATAGGCAAAAACCACTTTCAGAAGGTTTGATGTTCACGATAGCCTTTACTAAGAAAATTTGGCCTCAGTGAGAATCGAAGCCTGCATTTTGAAAGAGTCCCACAATATTTTTGACCAATTCTATATTCCTTTTTCAAAAATCTTAGAATGTCATAAGTAGGAATGAACCCATGCTTCCTGAAAAGATCATGCGGCCATCCTCAAATACACAAGTCGAAAAAATTGCGAAACTCAAAGAAAGTTTGGTCGTGCTAAGAGTCCAATTCTTGGGATGAAATATAAAGCCTGGAGCAGTTTTTCATTCCCTGGTGCAGCACTGCTTTATATTAGTTGAGGATTTAATAGTCAGAGGGTTGAACAGAAAAAGTTTTGAAGGACTTTTTCCTTCCTTGATTCAAATTGCAGGTTTAAAAGCAAAGCGTTCACATCAGCCCAGTATGTGTGCATATCTTTTCTTTTAGTTATGTTCTGATAGAACCCTGTTGAAAAAACCTAAGCAGATTTGAAAGCTGGTAGTAACATCAATTCACCATTAAAAAGCATCTTATGTACTAGAATATTTAGCTTCTTGAGAACAGCCACATTGGTTCTACTAACATGGTTCCAAAACAGCTCTTTTCACCATCAGCCTAGACTAAGATGTTAAGCCCCAGTTCTTAATGCCTCGGTAATCCTCGTGCTGCTTGGCACTACAATCCTTTTTCTTCATTCTTACCAGAAGGTCTTTTTATTCTGAAAATATTTTCATGTAGCAATTGCTAAAACATCCTGGGTAATATTTAAGCAAAACTGAGCTGCCAGAAGCGGTATTTGAACCCACAAGTCCAGGAGAGCATACAACCTGAACGTAGTCCCCCAGACCGCTCAACCATTCGGCAGCTTGCAGATTTTGGTGAGATACCAAAGATCATCGTAAGCATCAACAAAAAAGGTTTATCTTTTTTGACTAAGCAAGCAACTAAAAGCGCTTCAAAACAATAGACGGGAGAGAAGGCATTGTTCGTCTGATAGTGTGCTCCAAGCATGTGCTAACCTGTGTTAAGGGAATCCTGCAAGTAAAGGTTTGAGTGAGTTGTGCACATGATCTAATGTGCATGGTGTGATCCATTTTGATTAATACAAAAGGTTTTATCTATATTTGTAATTCTGCCTGTAATGACAATCAGATCACTACTAAAAAGCGATTTCTACAGAGCAGAATAATAGGGCTAGGTGGAAAGAGTGAAAACTGCAAGATTTTAATTTCCCAAATCATTAAAATTATTTAAAAATTATGCGTGACATCAAACTTTGATTCAAGCAATAGGTATTGTTCTGATAACACATTCCATTCAAGGTATATCCCACCTGTGTAAAGTGGCATTCAAGGTCTCGCTCCCAGGGTAAGAGCATGCAGTCACAGTGACCTACATGGCGATGAAAATTTTCTGCAACCAGAAGAGAATTGGGTCATGTTAAGAGCTTAATTGTTGAAGTGAGATTAAAGGACTATAAAATCTCGACTTTTTGATTTTGGCATTCAGAGGGCTGTAAAGAGAAAGTGTTGAAAGATCCTTTCTCATAGGCAAAAACCACTTTCAGAAGGTTTGATGTTCACGATAGCCTTTACTAAGAAAATTTGGCCTCAGTGAGAATCGAACTCACGACCCCTGGTTTACAAGACCAGTGCTCTAACCCCTGAGCTATGAAGCCTGCATTTTGAAAGAGTCCCACAATATTTTTGACCAATTCTATATTCCTTTTTCAAAAATCTTAGAATGTCATAAGTAGGAATGAACCCATGCTTCCTGAAAAGATCATGCGGCCATCCTCAAATACACAAGTCGAAAAAATTGCGAAACTCAAAGAAAGTTTGGTCGTGCTAAGAGTCCAATTCTTGGGATGAAATATAAAGCCTGGAGCAGTTTTTCATTCCCTGGTGCAGCACTGCTTTATATTAGTTGAGGATTTAATAGTCAGAGGGTTGAACAGAAAAAGTTTTGAAGGACTTTTTCCTTCCTTGATTCAAATTGCAGGTTTAAAAGCAAAGCGCTCACATCAGCCCAGTATGTGTGCATATCTTTTCTTTTAGTTATGTTCTGATAGAACCCTGTTGAAAAAACCTAAGCAGATTTGAAAGCTGGTAGTAACATCAATTCACCATTAAAAAGCATCTTATGTACTAGAATATTTAGCTTCTTGAGAACAGCCACATTGGTTCTACTAACATGGTTCCAAAACAGCTCTTTTCACCATCAGCCTAGACTAAGATGTTAAGCCCCAGTTCTTAATGCCTCGGTAATCCTCGTGCTGCTTGGCACTACAATCCTTTTTCTTCATTCTTACCAGAAGGTCTTTTTATTCTGAAAATATTTTCATGTAGCAATTGCTAAAACATCCTGGGTAATATTTAAGCAAAACTGAGCTGCCAGAAGCGGTATTTGAACCCACAAGTCCAGGAGAGCATACAACCTGAACGTAGTCCCCCAGACCGCTCAACCATTCGGCAGCTTGCAGATTTTGGTGAGATACCAAAGATCATCGTAAGCATCAACAAAAAAGGTTTATCTTTTTTGACTAAGCAAGCAACTAAAAGCGCTTCAAAACAATAGACGGGAGAGAAGGCATTGTTCGTCTGATAGTGTGCTCCAAGCATGTGCTAACCTGTGTTAAGGGAATCCTGCAAGTAAAGGTTTGAGTGAGTTGTGCACATGATCTAATGTGAATGGTGTGATCCATTTTGATTAATACAAAAGGTTTTATCTATATTTGTAATTCTGCCTGTAATGACAATCAGATCACTACTAAAAAGCGATTTCTACAGAGCAGAATAATAGGGCTAGGTGGAAAGAGTGAAAACTGCAAGATTTTAATTTCCCAAATCATTAAAATTATTTAAAAATTATGCGTGACATCAAACTTTGATTCAAGCAATAGGTATTGTTCTGATAACACATTCCATTCAAGGTATATCCCACCTGTGTAAAGTGGCATTCAAGGTCTCGCTCCCAGGGTAAGAGCATGCAGTCACAGTGACCTACATGGCGATGAAAATTTTCTGCAACCAGAAGAGAATTGGGTCATGTTAAGAGCTTAATTGTTGAAGTGAGATTAAAGGACTATAAAATCTCGACTTTTTGATTTTGGCATTCAGAGGGCTGTAAAGAGAAAGTGTTGAAAGATGCTTTCTCATAGGCAAAAACCACTTTCAGAAGGTTTGATGTTCACGATAGCCTTTACTAAGAAAATTTGGCCTCAGTGAGAATCGAACTCACGACCCCTGGTTTACAAGACCAGTGCTCTAACCCCTGAGCTATGAAGCCTGCATTTTGAAAGAGTCCCACAATATTTTTGACCAATTCTATATTCCTTTTTCAAAAATCTTAGAATGTCATAAGTAGGAATGAACCCATGCTTCCTGAAAAGATCATGCGGCCATCCTCAAATACACAAGTCGAAAAAATTGCGAAACTCAAAGAAAGTTTGGTCGTGCTAAGAGTCCAATTCTTGGGATGAAATATAAAGCCTGGAGCAGTTTTTCATTCCCTGGTGCAGCACTGCTTTATATTAGTTGAGGATTTAATAGTCAGAGGGTTGAACAGAAAAAGTTTTGAAGGACTTTTTCCTTCCTTGATTCAAATTGCAGGTTTAAAAGCAAAGCGCTCACATCAGCCCAGTATGTGTGCATATCTTTTCTTTTAGTTATGTTCTGATAGAACCCTGTTGAAAAAACCTAAGCAGATTTGAAAGCTGGTAGTAACATCAATTCACCATTAAAAAGCATCTTATGTACTAGAATATTTAGCTTCTTGAGAACAGCCACATTGGTTCTACTAACATGGTTCCAAAACAGCTCTTTTCACCATCAGCCTAGACTAAGATGTTAAGCCCCAGTTCTTAATGCCTCGGTAATCCTCGTGCTGCTTGGCACTACAATCCTTTTTCTTCATTCTTACCAGAAGGTCTTTTTATTCTGAAAATATTTTCATGTAGCAATTGCTAAAACATCCTGGGTAATATTTAAGCAAAACTGAGCTGCCAGAAGCGGTATTTGAACCCACAAGTCCAGGAGAGCATACAACCTGAACGTAGTCCCCCAGACCGCTCAACCATTCGGCAGCTTGCAGATTTTGGTGAGATACCAAAGATCATCGTAAGCATCAACAAAAAAGGTTTATCTTTTTTGACTAAGCAAGCAACTAAAAGCGCTTCAAAACAATAGACGGGAGAGAAGGCATTGTTCGTCTGATAGTGTGCTCCAAGCATGTGCTAACCTGTGTTAAGGGAATCCTGCAAGTAAAGGTTTGAGTGAGTTGTGCACATGATCTAATGTGAATGGTGTGATCCATTTTGATTAATACAAAAGGTTTTATCTATATTTGTAATTCTGCCTGTAATGACAATCAGATCACTACTAAAAAGCGATTTCTACAGAGCAGAATAATAGGGCTAGGTGGAAAGAGTGAAAACTGCAAGATTTTAATTTCCCAAATCATTAAAATTATTTAAAAATTATGCGTGACATCAAACTTTGATTCAAGCAATAGGTATTGTTCTGATAACACATTCCATTCAAGGTATATCCCACCTGTGTAAAGTGGCATTCAAGGTCTCGCTCCCAGGGTAAGAGCATGCAGTCACAGTGACCTACATGGCGATGAAAATTTTCTGCAACCAGAAGAGAATTGGGTCATGTTAAGAGCTTAATTGTTGAAGTGAGATTAAAGGACTATAAAATCTCGACTTTTTGATTTTGGCATTCAGAGGGCTGTAAAGAGAAAGTGTTGAAAGATGCTTTCTCATAGGCAAAAACCACTTTCAGAAGGTTTGATGTTCACGATAGCCTTTACTAAGAAAATTTGGCCTCAGTGAGAATCGAAGCCTGCATTTTGAAAGAGTCCCACAATATTTTTGACCAATTCTATATTCCTTTTTCAAAAATCTTAGAATGTCATAAGTAGGAATGAACCCATGCTTCCTGAAAAGATCATGCGGCCATCCTCAAATACACAAGTCGAAAAAATTGCGAAACTCAAAGAAAGTTTGGTCGTGCTAAGAGTCCAATTCTTGGGATGAAATATAAAGCCTGGAGCAGTTTTTCATTCCCTGGTGCAGCACTGCTTTATATTAGTTGAGGATTTAATAGTCAGAGGGTTGAACAGAAAAAGTTTTGAAGGACTTTTTCCTTCCTTGATTCAAATTGCAGGTTTAAAAGCAAAGCGTTCACATCAGCCCAGTATGTGTGCATATCTTTTCTTTTAGTTATGTTCTGATAGAACCCTGTTGAAAAAACCTAAGCAGATTTGAAAGCTGGTAGTAACATCAATTCACCATTAAAAAGCATCTTATGTACTAGAATATTTAGCTTCTTGAGAACAGCCACATTGGTTCTACTAACATGGTTCCAAAACAGCTCTTTTCACCATCAGCCTAGACTAAGATGTTAAGCCCCAGTTCTTAATGCCTCGGTAATCCTCGTGCTGCTTGGCACTACAATCCTTTTTCTTCATTCTTACCAGAAGGTCTTTTTATTCTGAAAATATTTTCATGTAGCAATTGCTAAAACATCCTGGGTAATATTTAAGCAAAACTGAGCTGCCAGAAGCGGTATTTGAACCCACAAGTCCAGGAGAGCATACAACCTGAACGTAGTCCCCCAGACCGCTCAACCATTCGGCAGCTTGCAGATTTTGGTGAGATACCAAAGATCATCGTAAGCATCAACAAAAAAGGTTTATCTTTTTTGACTAAGCAAGCAACTAAAAGCGCTTCAAAACAATAGACGGGAGAGAAGGCATTGTTCGTCTGATAGTGTGCTCCAAGCATGTGCTAACCTGTGTTAAGGGAATCCTGCAAGTAAAGGTTTGAGTGAGTTGTGCACATGATCTAATGTGCATGGTGTGATCCATTTTGATTAATACAAAAGGTTTTATCTATATTTGTAATTCTGCCTGTAATGACAATCAGATCACTACTAAAAAGCGATTTCTACAGAGCAGAATAATAGGGCTAGGTGGAAAGAGTGAAAACTGCAAGATTTTAATTTCCCAAATCATTAAAATTATTTAAAAATTATGCGTGACATCAAACTTTGATTCAAGCAATAGGTATTGTTCTGATAACACATTCCATTCAAGGTATATCCCACCTGTGTAAAGTGGCATTCAAGGTCTCGCTCCCAGGGTAAGAGCATGCAGTCACAGTGACCTACATGGCGATGAAAATTTTCTGCAACCAGAAGAGAATTGGGTCATGTTAAGAGCTTAATTGTTGAAGTGAGATTAAAGGACTATAAAATCTCGACTTTTTGATTTTGGCATTCAGAGGGCTGTAAAGAGAAAGTGTTGAAAGATGCTTTCTCATAGGCAAAAACCACTTTCAGAAGGTTTGATGTTCACGATAGCCTTTACTAAGAAAATTTGGCCTCAGTGAGAATCGAACTCACGACCCCTGGTTTACAAGACCAGTGCTCTAACCCCTGAGCTATGAAGCCTGCATTTTGAAACAGTCCCACAATATTTTTGACCAATTCTATATTCCTTTTTCAAAAATCTTAGAATG
This sequence comes from Eleutherodactylus coqui, assembly GCF_035609145.1. Classification (NCBI taxonomy): domain Eukaryota; kingdom Metazoa; phylum Chordata; class Amphibia; order Anura; family Eleutherodactylidae; genus Eleutherodactylus; species Eleutherodactylus coqui. The sequence continues at coordinate 189,077 of NW_027102579.1, read as the reverse complement.
TCATAAGTAGGAATGAACCCATGCTTCCTGAAAAGATCATGCGGCCATCCTCAAATACACAAGTCGAAAAAATTGCGAAACTCAAAGAAAGTTTGGTCGTGCTAAGAGTCCAATTCTTGGGATGAAATATAAAGCCTGGAGCAGTTTTTCATTCCCTGGTGCAGCACTGCTTTATATTAGTTGAGGATTTAATAGTCAGAGGGTTGAACAGAAAAAGTTTTGAAGGACTTTTTCCTTCCTTGATTCAAATTGCAGGTTTAAAAGCAAAGCGCTCACATCAGCCCAGTATGTGTGCATATCTTTTCTTTTAGTTATGTTCTGATAGAACCCTGTTGAAAAAACCTAAGCAGATTTGAAAGCTGGTAGTAACATCAATTCACCATTAAAAAGCATCTTATGTACTAGAATATTTAGCTTCTTGAGAACAGCCACATTGGTTCTACTAACATGGTTCCAAAACAGCTCTTTTCACCATCAGCCTAGACTAAGATGTTAAGCCCCAGTTCTTAATGCCTCGGTAATCCTCGTGCTGCTTGGCACTACAATCCTTTTTCTTCATTCTTACCAGAAGGTCTTTTTATTCTGAAAATATTTTCATGTAGCAATTGCTAAAACATCCTGGGTAATATTTAAGCAAAACTGAGCTGCCAGAAGCGGTATTTGAACCCACAAGTCCAGGAGAGCATACAACCTGAACGTAGTCCCCCAGACCGCTCAACCATTCGGCAGCTTGCAGATTTTGGTGAGATACCAAAGATCATCGTAAGCATCAACAAAAAAGGTTTATCTTTTTTGACTAAGCAAGCAACTAAAAGCGCTTCAAAACAATAGACGGGAGAGAAGGCATTGTTCGTCTGATAGTGTGCTCCAAGCATGTGCTAACCTGTGTTAAGGGAATCCTGCAAGTAAAGGTTTGAGTGAGTTGTGCACATGATCTAATGTGAATGGTGTGATCCATTTTGATTAATACAAAAGGTTTTATCTATATTTGTAATTCTGCCTGTAATGACAATCAGATCACTACTAAAAAGCGATTTCTACAGAGCAGAATAATAGGGCTAGGTGGAAAGAGTGAAAACTGCAAGATTTTAATTTCCCAAATCATTAAAATTATTTAAAAATTATGCGTGACATCAAACTTTGATTCAAGCAATAGGTATTGTTCTGATAACACATTCCATTCAAGGTATATCCCACCTGTGTAAAGTGGCATTCAAGGTCTCGCTCCCAGGGTAAGAGCATGCAGTCACAGTGACCTACATGGCGATGAAAATTTTCTGCAACCAGAAGAGAATTGGGTCATGTTAAGAGCTTAATTGTTGAAGTGAGATTAAAGGACTATAAAATCTCGACTTTTTGATTTTGGCATTCAGAGGGCTGTAAAGAGAAAGTGTTGAAAGATGCTTTCTCATAGGCAAAAACCACTTTCAGAAGGTTTGATGTTCACGATAGCCTTTACTAAGAAAATTTGGCCTCAGTGAGAATCGAAGCCTGCATTTTGAAAGAGTCCCACAATATTTTTGACCAATTCTATATTCCTTTTTCAAAAATCTTAGAATGTCATAAGTAGGAATGAACCCATGCTTCCTGAAAAGATCATGCGGCCATCCTCAAATACACAAGTCGAAAAAATTGCGAAACTCAAAGAAAGTTTGGTCGTGCTAAGAGTCCAATTCTTGGGATGAAATATAAAGCCTGGAGCAGTTTTTCATTCCCTGGTGCAGCACTGCTTTATATTAGTTGAGGATTTAATAGTCAGAGGGTTGAACAGAAAAAGTTTTGAAGGACTTTTTCCTTCCTTGATTCAAATTGCAGGTTTAAAAGCAAAGCGCTCACATCAGCCCAGTATGTGTGCATATCTTTTCTTTTAGTTATGTTCTGATAGAACCCTGTTGAAAAAACCTAAGCAGATTTGAAAGCTGGTAGTAACATCAATTCACCATTAAAAAGCATCTTATGTACTAGAATATTTAGCTTCTTGAGAACAGCCACATTGGTTCTACTAACATGGTTCCAAAACAGCTCTTTTCACCATCAGCCTAGACTAAGATGTTAAGCCCCAGTTCTTAATGCCTCGGTAATCCTCGTGCTGCTTGGCACTACAATCCTTTTTCTTCATTCTTACCAGAAGGTCTTTTTATTCTGAAAATATTTTCATGTAGCAATTGCTAAAACATCCTGGGTAATATTTAAGCAAAACTGAGCTGCCAGAAGCGGTATTTGAACCCACAAGTCCAGGAGAGCATACAACCTGAACGTAGTCCCCCAGACCGCTCAACCATTCGGCAGCTTGCAGATTTTGGTGAGATACCAAAGATCATCGTAAGCATCAACAAAAAAGGTTTATCTTTTTTGACTAAGCAAGCAACTAAAAGCGCTTCAAAACAATAGACGGGAGAGAAGGCATTGTTCGTCTGATAGTGTGCTCCAAGCATGTGCTAACCTGTGTTAAGGGAATCCTGCAAGTAAAGGTTTGAGTGAGTTGTGCACATGATCTAATGTGAATGGTGTGATCCATTTTGATTAATACAAAAGGTTTTATCTATATTTGTAATTCTGCCTGTAATGACAATCAGATCACTACTAAAAAGCGATTTCTACAGAGCAGAATAATAGGGCTAGGTGGAAAGAGTGAAAACTGCAAGATTTTAATTTCCCAAATCATTAAAATTATTTAAAAATTATGCGTGACATCAAACTTTGATTCAAGCAATAGGTATTGTTCTGATAACACATTCCATTCAAGGTATATCCCACCTGTGTAAAGTGGCATTCAAGGTCTCGCTCCCAGGGTAAGAGCATGCAGTCACAGTGACCTACATGGCGATGAAAATTTTCTGCAACCAGAAGAGAATTGGGTCATGTTAAGAGCTTAATTGTTGAAGTGAGATTAAAGGACTATAAAATCTCGACTTTTTGATTTTGGCATTCAGAGGGCTGTAAAGAGAAAGTGTTGAAAGATGCTTTCTCATAGGCAAAAACCACTTTCAGAAGGTTTGATGTTCACGATAGCCTTTACTAAGAAAATTTGGCCTCAGTGAGAATCGAAGCCTGCATTTTGAAAGAGTCCCACAATATTTTTGACCAATTCTATATTCCTTTTTCAAAAATCTTAGAATGTCATAAGTAGGAATGAACCCATGCTTCCTGAAAAGATCATGCGGCCATCCTCAAATACACAAGTCGAAAAAATTGCGAAACTCAAAGAAAGTTTGGTCGTGCTAAGAGTCCAATTCTTGGGATGAAATATAAAGCCTGGAGCAGTTTTTCATTCCCTGGTGCAGCACTGCTTTATATTAGTTGAGGATTTAATAGTCAGAGGGTTGAACAGAAAAAGTTTTGAAGGACTTTTTCCTTCCTTGATTCAAATTGCAGGTTTAAAAGCAAAGCGCTCACATCAGCCCAGTATGTGTGCATATCTTTTCTTTTAGTTATGTTCTGATAGAACCCTGTTGAAAAAACCTAAGCAGATTTGAAAGCTGGTAGTAACATCAATTCACCATTAAAAAGCATCTTATGTACTAGAATATTTAGCTTCTTGAGAACAGCCACATTGGTTCTACTAACATGGTTCCAAAACAGCTCTTTTCACCATCAGCCTAGACTAAGATGTTAAGCCCCAGTTCTTAATGCCTCGGTAATCCTCGTGCTGCTTGGCACTACAATCCTTTTTCTTCATTCTTACCAGAAGGTCTTTTTATTCTGAAAATATTTTCATGTAGCAATTGCTAAAACATCCTGGGTAATATTTAAGCAAAACTGAGCTGCCAGAAGCGGTATTTGAACCCACAAGTCCAGGAGAGCATACAACCTGAACGTAGTCCCCCAGACCGCTCAACCATTCGGCAGCTTGCAGATTTTGGTGAGATACCAAAGATCATCGTAAGCATCAACAAAAAAGGTTTATCTTTTTTGACTAAGCAAGCAACTAAAAGCGCTTCAAAACAATAGACGGGAGAGAAGGCATTGTTCGTCTGATAGTGTGCTCCAAGCATGTGCTAACCTGTGTTAAGGGAATCCTGCAAGTAAAGGTTTGAGTGAGTTGTGCACATGATCTAATGTGAATGGTGTGATCCATTTTGATTAATACAAAAGGTTTTATCTATATTTGTAATTCTGCCTGTAATGACAATCAGATCACTACTAAAAAGCGATTTCTACAGAGCAGAATAATAGGGCTAGGTGGAAAGAGTGAAAACTGCAAGATTTTAATTTCCCAAATCATTAAAATTATTTAAAAATTATGCGTGACATCAAACTTTGATTCAAGCAATAGGTATTGTTCTGATAACACATTCCATTCAAGGTATATCCCACCTGTGTAAAGTGGCATTCAAGGTCTCGCTCCCAGGGTAAGAGCATGCAGTCACAGTGACCTACATGGCGATGAAAATTTTCTGCAACCAGAAGAGAATTGGGTCATGTTAAGAGCTTAATTGTTGAAGTGAGATTAAAGGACTATAAAATCTCGACTTTTTGATTTTGGCATTCAGAGGGCTGTAAAGAGAAAGTGTTGAAAGATGCTTTCTCATAGGCAAAAACCACTTTCAGAAGGTTTGATGTTCACGATAGCCTTTACTAAGAAAATTTGGCCTCAGTGAGAATCGAACTCACGACCCCTGGTTTACAAGACCAGTGCTCTAACCCCTGAGCTATGAAGCCTGCATTTTGAAACAGTCCCACAATATTTTTGACCAATTCTATATTCCTTTTTCAAAAATCTTAGAATGTCATAAGTAGGAATGAACCCATGCTTCCTGAAAAGATCATGCGGCCATCCTCAAATACACAAGTCGAAAAAATTGCGAAACTCAAAGAAAGTTTGGTCGTGCTAAGAGTCCAATTCTTGGGATGAAATATAAAGCCTGGAGCAGTTTTTCATTCCCTGGTGCAGCACTGCTTTATATTAGTTGAGGATTTAATAGTCAGAGGGTTGAACAGAAAAAGTTTTGAAGGACTTTTTCCTTCCTTGATTCAAATTGCAGGTTTAAAAGCAAAGCGCTCACATCAGCCCAGTATGTGTGCATATCTTTTCTTTTAGTTATGTTCTGATAGAACCCTGTTGAAAAAACCTAAGCAGATTTGAAAGCTGGTAGTAACATCAATTCACCATTAAAAAGCATCTTATGTACTAGAATATTTAGCTTCTTGAGAACAGCCACATTGGTTCTACTAACATGGTTCCAAAACAGCTCTTTTCACCATCAGCCTAGACTAAGATGTTAAGCCCCAGTTCTTAATGCCTCGGTAATCCTCGTGCTGCTTGGCACTACAATCCTTTTTCTTCATTCTTACCAGAAGGTCTTTTTATTCTGAAAATATTTTCATGTAGCAATTGCTAAAACATCCTGGGTAATATTTAAGCAAAACTGAGCTGCCAGAAGCGGTATTTGAACCCACAAGTCCAGGAGAGCATACAACCTGAACGTAGTCCCCCAGACCGCTCAACCATTCGGCAGCTTGCAGATTTTGGTGAGATACCAAAGATCATCGTAAGCATCAACAAAAAAGGTTTATCTTTTTTGACTAAGCAAGCAACTAAAAGCGCTTCAAAACAATAGACGGGAGAGAAGGCATTGTTCGTCTGATAGTGTGCTCCAAGCATGTGCTAACCTGTGTTAAGGGAATCCTGCAAGTAAAGGTTTGAGTGAGTTGTGCACATGATCTAATGTGAATGGTGTGATCCATTTTGATTAATACAAAAGGTTTTATCTATATTTGTAATTCTGCCTGTAATGACAATCAGATCACTACTAAAAAGCGATTTCTACAGAGCAGAATAATAGGGCTAGGTGGAAAGAGTGAAAACTGCAAGATTTTAATTTCCCAAATCATTAAAATTATTTAAAAATTATGCGTGACATCAAACTTTGATTCAAGCAATAGGTATTGTTCTGATAACACATTCCATTCAAGGTATATCCCACCTGTGTAAAGTGGCATTCAAGGTCTCGCTCCCAGGGTAAGAGCATGCAGTCACAGTGACCTACATGGCGATGAAAATTTTCTGCAACCAGAAGAGAATTGGGTCATGTTAAGAGCTTAATTGTTGAAGTGAGATTAAAGGACTATAAAATCTCGACTTTTTGATTTTGGCATTCAGAGGGCTGTAAAGAGAAAGTGTTGAAAGATGCTTTCTCATAGGCAAAAACCACTTTCAGAAGGTTTGATGTTCACGATAGCCTTTACTAAGAAAATTTGGCCTCAGTGAGAATCGAAGCCTGCATTTTGAAAGAGTCCCACAATATTTTTGACCAATTCTATATTCCTTTTTCAAAAATCTTAGAATGTCATAAGTAGGAATGAACCCATGCTTCCTGAAAAGATCATGCGGCCATCCTCAAATACACAAGTCGAAAAAATTGCGAAACTCAAAGAAAGTTTGGTCGTGCTAAGAGTCCAATTCTTGGGATGAAATATAAAGCCTGGAGCAGTTTTTCATTCCCTGGTGCAGCACTGCTTTATATTAGTTGAGGATTTAATAGTCAGAGGGTTGAACAGAAAAAGTTTTGAAGGACTTTTTCCTTCCTTGATTCAAATTGCAGGTTTAAAAGCAAAGCGTTCACATCAGCCCAGTATGTGTGCATATCTTTTCTTTTAGTTATGTTCTGATAGAACCCTGTTGAAAAAACCTAAGCAGATTTGAAAGCTGGTAGTAACATCAATTCACCATTAAAAAGCATCTTATGTACTAGAATATTTAGCTTCTTGAGAACAGCCACATTGGTTCTACTAACATGGTTCCAAAACAGCTCTTTTCACCATCAGCCTAGACTAAGATGTTAAGCCCCAGTTCTTAATGCCTCGGTAATCCTCGTGCTGCTTGGCACTACAATCCTTTTTCTTCATTCTTACCAGAAGGTCTTTTTATTCTGAAAATATTTTCATGTAGCAATTGCTAAAACATCCTGGGTAATATTTAAGCAAAACTGAGCTGCCAGAAGCGGTATTTGAACCCACAAGTCCAGGAGAGCATACAACCTGAACGTAGTCCCCCAGACCGCTCAACCATTCGGCAGCTTGCAGATTTTGGTGAGATACCAAAGATCATCGTAAGCATCAACAAAAAAGGTTTATCTTTTTTGACTAAGCAAGCAACTAAAAGCGCTTCAAAACAATAGACGGGAGAGAAGGCATTGTTCGTCTGATAGTGTGCTCCAAGCATGTGCTAACCTGTGTTAAGGGAATCCTGCAAGTAAAGGTTTGAGTGAGTTGTGCACATGATCTAATGTGAATGGTGTGATCCATTTTGATTAATACAAAAGGTTTTATCTATATTTGTAATTCTGCCTGTAATGACAATCAGATCACTACTAAAAAGCGATTTCTACAGAGCAGAATAATAGGGCTAGGTGGAAAGAGTGAAAACTGCAAGATTTTAATTTCCCAAATCATTAAAATTATTTAAAAATTATGCGTGACATCAAACTTTGATTCAAGCAATAGGTATTGTTCTGATAACACATTCCATTCAAGGTATATCCCACCTGTGTAAAGTGGCATTCAAGGTCTCGCTCCCAGGGTAAGAGCATGCAGTCACAGTGACCTACATGGCGATGAAAATTTTCTGCAACCAGAAGAGAATTGGGTCATGTTAAGAGCTTAATTGTTGAAGTGAGATTAAAGGACTATAAAATCTCGACTTTTTGATTTTGGCATTCAGAGGGCTGTAAAGAGAAAGTGTTGAAAGATGCTTTCTCATAGGCAAAAACCACTTTCAGAAGGTTTGATGTTCACGATAGCCTTTACTAAGAAAATTTGGCCTCAGTGAGAATCGAACTCACGACCCCTGGTTTACAAGACCAGTGCTCTAACCCCTGAGCTATGAAGCCTGCATTTTGAAACAGTCCCACAATATTTTTGACCAATTCTATATTCCTTTTTCAAAAATCTTAGAATGTCATAAGTAGGAATGAACCCATGCTTCCTGAAAAGATCATGCGGCCATCCTCAAATACACAAGTCGAAAAAATTGCGAAACTCAAAGAAAGTTTGGTCGTGCTAAGAGTCCAATTCTTGGGATGAAATATAAAGCCTGGAGCAGTTTTTCATTCCCTGGTGCAGCACTGCTTTATATTAGTTGAGGATTTAATAGTCAGAGGGTTGAACAGAAAAAGTTTTGAAGGACTTTTTCCTTCCTTGATTCAAATTGCAGGTTTAAAAGCAAAGCGCTCACATCAGCCCAGTATGTGTGCATATCTTTTCTTTTAGTTATGTTCTGATAGAACCCTGTTGAAAAAACCTAAGCAGATTTGAAAGCTGGTAGTAACATCAATTCACCATTAAAAAGCATCTTATGTACTAGAATATTTAGCTTCTTGAGAACAGCCACATTGGTTCTACTAACATGGTTCCAAAACAGCTCTTTTCACCATCAGCCTAGACTAAGATGTTAAGCCCCAGTTCTTAATGCCTCGGTAATCCTCGTGCTGCTTGGCACTACAATCCTTTTTCTTCATTCTTACCAGAAGGTCTTTTTATTCTGAAAATATTTTCATGTAGCAATTGCTAAAACATCCTGGGTAATATTTAAGCAAAACTGAGCTGCCAGAAGCGGTATTTGAACCCACAAGTCCAGGAGAGCATACAACCTGAACGTAGTCCCCCAGACCGCTCAACCATTCGGCAGCTTGCAGATTTTGGTGAGATACCAAAGATCATCGTAAGCATCAACAAAAAAGGTTTATCTTTTTTGACTAAGCAAGCAACTAAAAGCGCTTCAAAACAATAGACGGGAGAGAAGGCATTGTTCGTCTGATAGTGTGCTCCAAGCATGTGCTAACCTGTGTTAAGGGAATCCTGCAAGTAAAGGTTTGAGTGAGTTGTGCACATGATCTAATGTGAATGGTGTGATCCATTTTGATTAATACAAAAGGTTTTATCTATATTTGTAATTCTGCCTGTAATGACAATCAGATCACTACTAAAAAGCGATTTCTACAGAGCAGAATAATAGGGCTAGGTGGAAAGAGTGAAAACTGCAAGATTTTAATTTCCCAAATCATTAAAATTATTTAAAAATTATGCGTGACATCAAACTTTGATTCAAGCAATAGGTATTGTTCTGATAACACATTCCATTCAAGGTATATCCCACCTGTGTAAAGTGGCATTCAAGGTCTCGCTCCCAGGGTAAGAGCATGCAGTCACAGTGACCTACATGGCGATGAAAATTTTCTGCAACCAGAAGAGAATTGGGTCATGTTAAGAGCTTAATTGTTGAAGTGAGATTAAAGGACTATAAAATCTCGACTTTTTGATTTTGGCATTCAGAGGGCTGTAAAGAGAAAGTGTTGAAAGATGCTTTCTCATAGGCAAAAACCACTTTCAGAAGGTTTGATGTTCACGATAGCCTTTACTAAGAAAATTTGGCCTCAGTGAGAATCGAAGCCTGCATTTTGAAAGAGTCCCACAATATTTTTGACCAATTCTATATTCCTTTTTCAAAAATCTTAGAATGTCATAAGTAGGAATGAACCCATGCTTCCTGAAAAGATCATGCGGCCATCCTCAAATACACAAGTCGAAAAAATTGCGAAACTCAAAGAAAGTTTGGTCGTGCTAAGAGTCCAATTCTTGGGATGAAATATAAAGCCTGGAGCAGTTTTTCATTCCCTGGTGCAGCACTGCTTTATATTAGTTGAGGATTTAATAGTCAGAGGGTTGAACAGAAAAAGTTTTGAAGGACTTTTTCCTTCCTTGATTCAAATTGCAGGTTTAAAAGCAAAGCGCTCACATCAGCCCAGTATGTGTGCATATCTTTTCTTTTAGTTATGTTCTGATAGAACCCTGTTGAAAAAACCTAAGCAGATTTGAAAGCTGGTAGTAACATCAATTCACCATTAAAAAGCATCTTATGTACTAGAATATTTAGCTTCTTGAGAACAGCCACATTGGTTCTACTAACATGGTTCCAAAACAGCTCTTTTCACCATCAGCCTAGACTAAGATGTTAAGCCCCAGTTCTTAATGCCTCGGTAATCCTCGTGCTGCTTGGCACTACAATCCTTTTTCTTCATTCTTACCAGAAGGTCTTTTTATTCTGAAAATATTTTCATGTAGCAATTGCTAAAACATCCTGGGTAATATTTAAGCAAAACTGAGCTGCCAGAAGCGGTATTTGAACCCACAAGTCCAGGAGAGCATACAACCTGAACGTAGTCCCCCAGACCGCTCAACCATTCGGCAGCTTGCAGATTTTGGTGAGATACCAAAGATCATCGTAAGCATCAACAAAAAAGGTTTATCTTTTTTGACTAAGCAAGCAACTAAAAGCGCTTCAAAACAATAGACGGGAGAGAAGGCATTGTTCGTCTGATAGTGTGCTCCAAGCATGTGCTAACCTGTGTTAAGGGAATCCTGCAAGTAAAGGTTTGAGTGAGTTGTGCACATGATCTAATGTGAATGGTGTGATCCATTTTGATTAATACAAAAGGTTTTATCTATATTTGTAATTCTGCCTGTAATGACAATCAGATCACTACTAAAAAGCGATTTCTACAGAGCAGAATAATAGGGCTAGGTGGAAAGAGTGAAAACTGCAAGATTTTAATTTCCCAAATCATTAAAATTATTTAAAAATTATGCGTGACATCAAACTTTGATTCAAGCAATAGGTATTGTTCTGATAACACATTCCATTCAAGGTATATCCCACCTGTGTAAAGTGGCATTCAAGGTCTCGCTCCCAGGGTAAGAGCATGCAGTCACAGTGACCTACATGGCGATGAAAATTTTCTGCAACCAGAAGAGAATTGGGTCATGTTAAGAGCTTAATTGTTGAAGTGAGATTAAAGGACTATAAAATCTCGACTTTTTGATTTTGGCATTCAGAGGGCTGTAAAGAGAAAGTGTTGAAAGATGCTTTCTCATAGGCAAAAACCACTTTCAGAAGGTTTGATGTTCACGATAGCCTTTACTAAGAAAATTTGGCCTCAGTGAGAATCGAAGCCTGCATTTTGAAAGAGTCCCACAATATTTTTGACCAATTCTATATTCCTTTTTCAAAAATCTTAGAATGTCATAAGTAGGAATGAACCCATGCTTCCTGAAAAGATCATGCGGCCATCCTCAAATACACAAGTCGAAAAAATTGCGAAACTCAAAGAAAGTTTGGTCGTGCTAAGAGTCCAATTCTTGGGATGAAATATAAAGCCTGGAGCAGTTTTTCATTCCCTGGTGCAGCACTGCTTTATATTAGTTGAGGATTTAATAGTCAGAGGGTTGAACAGAAAAAGTTTTGAAGGACTTTTTCCTTCCTTGATTCAAATTGCAGGTTTAAAAGCAAAGCGCTCACATCAGCCCAGTATGTGTGCATATCTTTTCTTTTAGTTATGTTCTGATAGAACCCTGTTGAAAAAACCTAAGCAGATTTGAAAGCTGGTAGTAACATCAATTCACCATTAAAAAGCATCTTATGTACTAGAATATTTAGCTTCTTGAGAACAGCCACATTGGTTCTACTAACATGGTTCCAAAACAGCTCTTTTCACCATCAGCCTAGACTAAGATGTTAAGCCCCAGTTCTTAATGCCTCGGTAATCCTCGTGCTGCTTGGCACTACAATCCTTTTTCTTCATTCTTACCAGAAGGTCTTTTTATTCTGAAAATATTTTCATGTAGCAATTGCTAAAACATCCTGGGTAATATTTAAGCAAAACTGAGCTGCCAGAAGCGGTATTTGAACCCACAAGTCCAGGAGAGCATACAACCTGAACGTAGTCCCCCAGACCGCTCAACCATTCGGCAGCTTGCAGATTTTGGTGAGATACCAAAGATCATCGTAAGCATCAACAAAAAAGGTTTATCTTTTTTGACTAAGCAAGCAACTAAAAGCGCTTCAAAACAATAGACGGGAGAGAAGGCATTGTTCGTCTGATAGTGTGCTCCAAGCATGTGCTAACCTGTGTTAAGGGAATCCTGCAAGTAAAGGTTTGAGTGAGTTGTGCACATGATCTAATGTGAATGGTGTGATCCATTTTGATTAATACAAAAGGTTTTATCTATATTTGTAATTCTGCCTGTAATGACAATCAGATCACTACTAAAAAGCGATTTCTACAGAGCAGAATAATAGGGCTAGGTGGAAAGAGTGAAAACTGCAAGATTTTAATTTCCCAAATCATTAAAATTATTTAAAAATTATGCGTGACATCAAACTTTGATTCAAGCAATAGGTATTGTTCTGATAACACATTCCATTCAAGGTATATCCCACCTGTGTAAAGTGGCATTCAAGGTCTCGCTCCCAGGGTAAGAGCATGCAGTCACAGTGACCTACATGGCGATGAAAATTTTCTGCAACCAGAAGAGAATTGGGTCATGTTAAGAGCTTAATTGTTGAAGTGAGATTAAAGGACTATAAAATCTCGACTTTTTGATTTTGGCATTCAGAGGGCTGTAAAGAGAAAGTGTTGAAAGATGCTTTCTCATAGGCAAAAACCACTTTCAGAAGGTTTGATGTTCACGATAGCCTTTACTAAGAAAATTTGGCCTCAGTGAGAATCGAACTCACGACCCCTGGTTTACAAGACCAGTGCTCTAACCCCTGAGCTATGAAGCCTGCATTTTGAAACAGTCCCACAATATTTTTGACCAATTCTATATTCCTTTTTCAAAAATCTTAGAATGTCATAAGTAGGAATGAACCCATGCTTCCTGAAAAGATCATGCGGCCATCCTCAAATACACAAGTCGAAAAAATTGCGAAACTCAAAGAAAGTTTGGTCGTGCTAAGAGTCCAATTCTTGGGATGAAATATAAAGCCTGGAGCAGTTTTTCATTCCCTGGTGCAGCACTGCTTTATATTAGTTGAGGATTTAATAGTCAGAGGGTTGAACAGAAAAAGTTTTGAAGGACTTTTTCCTTCCTTGATTCAAATTGCAGGTTTAAAAGCAAAGCGCTCACATCAGCCCAGTATGTGTGCATATCTTTTCTTTTAGTTATGTTCTGATAGAACCCTGTTGAAAAAACCTAAGCAGATTTGAAAGCTGGTAGTAACATCAATTCACCATTAAAAAGCATCTTATGTACTAGAATATTTAGCTTCTTGAGAACAGCCACATTGGTTCTACTAACATGGTTCCAAAACAGCTCTTTTCACCATCAGCCTAGACTAAGATGTTAAGCCCCAGTTCTTAATGCCTCGGTAATCCTCGTGCTGCTTGGCACTACAATCCTTTTTCTTCATTCTTACCAGAAGGTCTTTTTATTCTGAAAATATTTTCATGTAGCAATTGCTAAAACATCCTGGGTAATATTTAAGCAAAACTGAGCTGCCAGAAGCGGTATTTGAACCCACAAGTCCAGGAGAGCATACAACCTGAACGTAGTCCCCCAGACCGCTCAACCATTCGGCAGCTTGCAGATTTTGGTGAGATACCAAAGATCATCGTAAGCATCAACAAAAAAGGTTTATCTTTTTTGACTAAGCAAGCAACTAAAAGCGCTTCAAAACAATAGACGGGAGAGAAGGCATTGTTCGTCTGATAGTGTGCTCCAAGCATGTGCTAACCTGTGTTAAGGGAATCCTGCAAGTAAAGGTTTGAGTGAGTTGTGCACATGATCTAATGTGAATGGTGTGATCCATTTTGATTAATACAAAAGGTTTTATCTATATTTGTAATTCTGCCTGTAATGACAATCAGATCACTACTAAAAAGCGATTTCTACAGAGCAGAATAATAGGGCTAGGTGGAAAGAGTGAAAACTGCAAGATTTTAATTTCCCAAATCATTAAAATTATTTAAAAATTATGCGTGACATCAAACTTTGATTCAAGCAATAGGTATTGTTCTGATAACACATTCCATTCAAGGTATATCCCACCTGTGTAAAGTGGCATTCAAGGTCTCGCTCCCAGGGTAAGAGCATGCAGTCACAGTGACCTACATGGCGATGAAAATTTTCTGCAACCAGAAGAGAATTGGGTCATGTTAAGAGCTTAATTGTTGAAGTGAGATTAAAGGACTATAAAATCTCGACTTTTTGATTTTGGCATTCAGAGGGCTGTAAAGAGAAAGTGTTGAAAGATGCTTTCTCATAGGCAAAAACCACTTTCAGAAGGTTTGATGTTCACGATAGCCTTTACTAAGAAAATTTGGCCTCAGTGAGAATCGAAGCCTGCATTTTGAAAGAGTCCCACAATATTTTTGACCAATTCTATATTCCTTTTTCAAAAATCTTAGAATGTCATAAGTAGGAATGAACCCATGCTTCCTGAAAAGATCATGCGGCCATCCTCAAATACACAAGTCGAAAAAATTGCGAAACTCAAAGAAAGTTTGGTCGTGCTAAGAGTCCAATTCTTGGGATGAAATATAAAGCCTGGAGCAGTTTTTCATTCCCTGGTGCAGCACTGCTTTATATTAGTTGAGGATTTAATAGTCAGAGGGTTGAACAGAAAAAGTTTTGAAGGACTTTTTCCTTCCTTGATTCAAATTGCAGGTTTAAAAGCAAAGCGTTCACATCAGCCCAGTATGTGTGCATATCTTTTCTTTTAGTTATGTTCTGATAGAACCCTGTTGAAAAAACCTAAGCAGATTTGAAAGCTGGTAGTAACATCAATTCACCATTAAAAAGCATCTTATGTACTAGAATATTTAGCTTCTTGAGAACAGCCACATTGGTTCTACTAACATGGTTCCAAAACAGCTCTTTTCACCATCAGCCTAGACTAAGATGTTAAGCCCCAGTTCTTAATGCCTCGGTAATCCTCGTGCTGCTTGGCACTACAATCCTTTTTCTTCATTCTTACCAGAAGGTCTTTTTATTCTGAAAATATTTTCATGTAGCAATTGCTAAAACATCCTGGGTAATATTTAAGCAAAACTGAGCTGCCAGAAGCGGTATTTGAACCCACAAGTCCAGGAGAGCATACAACCTGAACGTAGTCCCCCAGACCGCTCAACCATTCGGCAGCTTGCAGATTTTGGTGAGATACCAAAGATCATCGTAAGCATCAACAAAAAAGGTTTATCTTTTTTGACTAAGCAAGCAACTAAAAGCGCTTCAAAACAATAGACGGGAGAGAAGGCATTGTTCGTCTGATAGTGTGCTCCAAGCATGTGCTAACCTGTGTTAAGGGAATCCTGCAAGTAAAGGTTTGAGTGAGTTGTGCACATGATCTAATGTGAATGGTGTGATCCATTTTGATTAATACAAAAGGTTTTATCTATATTTGTAATTCTGCCTGTAATGACAATCAGATCACTACTAAAAAGCGATTTCTACAGAGCAGAATAATAGGGCTAGGTGGAAAGAGTGAAAACTGCAAGATTTTAATTTCCCAAATCATTAAAATTATTTAAAAATTATGCGTGACATCAAACTTTGATTCAAGCAATAGGTATTGTTCTGATAACACATTCCATTCAAGGTATATCCAACCTGTGTAAAGTGGCATTCAAGGTCTCGCTCCCAGGGTAAGAGCATGCAGTCACAGTGACCTACATGGCGATGAAAATTTTCTGCAACCAGAAGAGAATTGGGTCATGTTAAGAGCTTAATTGTTGAAGTGAGATTAAAGGACTATAAAATCTCGACTTTTTGATTTTGGCATTCAGAGGGCTGTAAAGAGAAAGTGTTGAAAGATGCTTTCTCATAGGCAAAAACCACTTTCAGAAGGTTTGATGTTCACGATAGCCTTTACTAAGAAAATTTGGCCTCAGTGAGAATCGAACTCACGACCCCTGGTTTACAAGACCAGTGCTCTAACCCCTGAGCTATGAAGCCTGCATTTTGAAACAGTCCCACAATATTTTTGACCAATTCTATATTCCTTTTTCAAAAATCTTAGAATGTCATAAGTAGGAATGAACCCATGCTTCCTGAAAAGATCATGCGGCCATCCTCAAATACACAAGTCGAAAAAATTGCGAAACTCAAAGAAAGTTTGGTCGTGCTAAGAGTCCAATTCTTGGGATGAAATATAAAGCCTGGAGCAGTTTTTCATTCCCTGGTGCAGCACTGCTTTATATTAGTTGAGGATTTAATAGTCAGAGGGTTGAACAGAAAAAGTTTTGAAGGACTTTTTCCTTCCTTGATTCAAATTGCAGGTTTAAAAGCAAAGCGCTCACATCAGCCCAGTATGTGTGCATATCTTTTCTTTTAGTTATGTTCTGATAGAACCCTGTTGAAAAAACCTAAGCAGATTTGAAAGCTGGTAGTAACATCAATTCACCATTAAAAAGCATCTTATGTACTAGAATATTTAGCTTCTTGAGAACAGCCACATTGGTTCTACTAACATGGTTCCAAAACAGCTCTTTTCACCATCAGCCTAGACTAAGATGTTAAGCCCCAGTTCTTAATGCCTCGGTAATCCTCGTGCTGCTTGGCACTACAATCCTTTTTCTTCATTCTTACCAGAAGGTCTTTTTATTCTGAAAATATTTTCATGTAGCAATTGCTAAAACATCCTGGGTAATATTTAAGCAAAACTGAGCTGCCAGAAGCGGTATTTGAACCCACAAGTCCAGGAGAGCATACAACCTGAACGTAGTCCCCCAGACCGCTCAACCATTCGGCAGCTTGCAGATTTTGGTGAGATACCAAAGATCATCGTAAGCATCAACAAAAAAGGTTTATCTTTTTTGACTAAGCAAGCAACTAAAAGCGCTTCAAAACAATAGACGGGAGAGAAGGCATTGTTCGTCTGATAGTGTGCTCCAAGCATGTGCTAACCTGTGTTAAGGGAATCCTGCAAGTAAAGGTTTGAGTGAGTTGTGCACATGATCTAATGTGAATGGTGTGATCCATTTTGATTAATACAAAAGGTTTTATCTATATTTGTAATTCTGCCTGTAATGACAATCAGATCACTACTAAAAAGCGATTTCTACAGAGCAGAATAATAGGGCTAGGTGGAAAGAGTGAAAACTGCAAGATTTTAATTTCCCAAATCATTAAAATTATTTAAAAATTATGCGTGACATCAAACTTTGATTCAAGCAATAGGTATTGTTCTGATAACACATTCCATTCAAGGTATATCCCACCTGTGTAAAGTGGCATTCAAGGTCTCGCTCCCAGGGTAAGAGCATGCAGTCACAGTGACCTACATGGCGATGAAAATTTTCTGCAACCAGAAGAGAATTGGGTCATGTTAAGAGCTTAATTGTTGAAGTGAGATTAAAGGACTATAAAATCTCGACTTTTTGATTTTGGCATTCAGAGGGCTGTAAAGAGAAAGTGTTGAAAGATGCTTTCTCATAGGCAAAAACCACTTTCAGAAGGTTTGATGTTCACGATAGCCTTTACTAAGAAAATTTGGCCTCAGTGAGAATCGAAGCCTGCATTTTGAAAGAGTCCCACAATATTTTTGACCAATTCTATATTCCTTTTTCAAAAATCTTAGAATGTCATAAGTAGGAATGAACCCATGCTTCCTGAAAAGATCATGCGGCCATCCTCAAATACACAAGTCGAAAAAATTGCGAAACTCAAAGAAAGTTTGGTCGTGCTAAGAGTCCAATTCTTGGGATGAAATATAAAGCCTGGAGCAGTTTTTCATTCCCTGGTGCAGCACTGCTTTATATTAGTTGAGGATTTAATAGTCAGAGGGTTGAACAGAAAAAGTTTTGAAGGACTTTTTCCTTCCTTGATTCAAATTGCAGGTTTAAAAGCAAAGCGCTCACATCAGCCCAGTATGTGTGCATATCTTTTCTTTTAGTTATGTTCTGATAGAACCCTGTTGAAAAAACCTAAGCAGATTTGAAAGCTGGTAGTAACATCAATTCACCATTAAAAAGCATCTTATGTACTAGAATATTTAGCTTCTTGAGAACAGCCACATTGGTTCTACTAACATGGTTCCAAAACAGCTCTTTTCACCATCAGCCTAGACTAAGATGTTAAGCCCCAGTTCTTAATGCCTCGGTAATCCTCGTGCTGCTTGGCACTACAATCCTTTTTCTTCATTCTTACCAGAAGGTCTTTTTATTCTGAAAATATTTTCATGTAGCAATTGCTAAAACATCCTGGGTAATATTTAAGCAAAACTGAGCTGCCAGAAGCGGTATTTGAACCCACAAGTCCAGGAGAGCATACAACCTGAACGTAGTCCCCCAGACCGCTCAACCATTCGGCAGCTTGCAGATTTTGGTGAGATACCAAAGATCATCGTAAGCATCAACAAAAAAGGTTTATCTTTTTTGACTAAGCAAGCAACTAAAAGCGCTTCAAAACAATAGACGGGAGAGAAGGCATTGTTCGTCTGATAGTGTGCTCCAAGCATGTGCTAACCTGTGTTAAGGGAATCCTGCAAGTAAAGGTTTGAGTGAGTTGTGCACATGATCTAATGTGAATGGTGTGATCCATTTTGATTAATACAAAAGGTTTTATCTATATTTGTAATTCTGCCTGTAATGACAATCAGATCACTACTAAAAAGCGATTTCTACAGAGCAGAATAATAGGGCTAGGTGGAAAGAGTGAAAACTGCAAGATTTTAATTTCCCAAATCATTAAAATTATTTAAAAATTATGCGTGACATCAAACTTTGATTCAAGCAATAGGTATTGTTCTGATAACACATTCCATTCAAGGTATATCCCACCTGTGTAAAGTGGCATTCAAGGTCTCGCTCCCAGGGTAAGAGCATGCAGTCACAGTGACCTACATGGCGATGAAAATTTTCTGCAACCAGAAGAGAATTGGGTCATGTTAAGAGCTTAATTGTTGAAGTGAGATTAAAGGACTATAAAATCTCGACTTTTTGATTTTGGCATTCAGAGGGCTGTAAAGAGAAAGTGTTGAAAGATGCTTTCTCATAGGCAAAAACCACTTTCAGAAGGTTTGATGTTCACGATAGCCTTTACTAAGAAAATTTGGCCTCAGTGAGAATCGAAGCCTGCATTTTGAAAGAGTCCCACAATATTTTTGACCAATTCTATATTCCTTTTTCAAAAATCTTAGAATGTCATAAGTAGGAATGAACCCATGCTTCCTGAAAAGATCATGCGGCCATCCTCAAATACACAAGTCGAAAAAATTGCGAAACTCAAAGAAAGTTTGGTCGTGCTAAGAGTCCAATTCTTGGGATGAAATATAAAGCCTGGAGCAGTTTTTCATTCCCTGGTGCAGCACTGCTTTATATTAGTTGAGGATTTAATAGTCAGAGGGTTGAACAGAAAAAGTTTTGAAGGACTTTTTCCTTCCTTGATTCAAATTGCAGGTTTAAAAGCAAAGCGTTCACATCAGCCCAGTATGTGTGCATATCTTTTCTTTTAGTTATGTTCTGATAGAACCCTATTGAAAAAACCTAAGCAGATTTGAAAGCTGGTAGTAACATCAATTCACCATTAAAAAGCATCTTATGTACTAGAATATTTAGCTTCTTGAGAACAGCCACATTGGTTCTACTAACATGGTTCCAAAACAGCTCTTTTCACCATCAGCCTAGACTAAGATGTTAAGCCCCAGTTCTTAATGCCTCGGTAATCCTCGTGCTGCTTGGCACTACAATCCTTTTTCTTCATTCTTACCAGAAGGTCTTTTTATTCTGAAAATATTTTCATGTAGCAATTGCTAAAACATCCTGGGTAATATTTAAGCAAAACTGAGCTGCCAGAAGCGGTATTTGAACCCACAAGTCCAGGAGAGCATACAACCTGAACGTAGTCCCCCAGACCGCTCAACCATTCGGCAGCTTGCAGATTTTGGTGAGATACCAAAGATCATCGTAAGCATCAACAAAAAAGGTTTATCTTTTTTGACTAAGCAAGCAACTAAAAGCGCTTCAAAACAATAGACGGGAGAGAAGGCATTGTTCGTCTGATAGTGTGCTCCAAGCATGTGCTAACCTGTGTTAAGGGAATCCTGCAAGTAAAGGTTTGAGTGAGTTGTGCACATGATCTAATGTGAATGGTGTGATCCATTTTGATTAATACAAAAGGTTTTATCTATATTTGTAATTCTGCCTGTAATGACAATCAGATCACTACTAAAAAGCGATTTCTACAGAGCAGAATAATAGGGCTAGGTGGAAAGAGTGAAAACTGCAAGATTTTAATTTCCCAAATCATTAAAATTATTTAAAAATTATGCGTGACATCAAACTTTGATTCAAGCAATAGGTATTGTTCTGATAACACATTCCATTCAAGGTATATCCCACCTGTGTAAAGTGGCATTCAAGGTCTCGCTCCCAGGGTAAGAGCATGCAGTCACAGTGACCTACATGGCGATGAAAATTTTCTGCAACCAGAAGAGAATTGGGTCATGTTAAGAGCTTAATTGTTGAAGTGAGATTAAAGGACTATAAAATCTCGACTTTTTGATTTTGGCATTCAGAGGGCTGTAAAGAGAAAGTGTTGAAAGATGCTTTCTCATAGGCAAAAACCACTTTCAGAAGGTTTGATGTTCACGATAGCCTTTACTAAGAAAATTTGGCCTCAGTGAGAATCGAACTCACGACCCCTGGTTTACAAGACCAGTGCTCTAACCCCTGAGCTATGAAGCCTGCATTTTGAAACAGTCCCACAATATTTTTGACCAATTCTATATTCCTTTTTCAAAAATCTTAGAATGTCATAAGTAGGAATGAACCCATGCTTCCTGAAAAGATCATGCGGCCATCCTCAAATACACAAGTCGAAAAAATTGCGAAACTCAAAGAAAGTTTGGTCGTGCTAAGAGTCCAATTCTTGGGATGAAATATAAAGCCTGGAGCAGTTTTTCATTCCCTGGTGCAGCACTGCTTTATATTAGTTGAGGATTTAATAGTCAGAGGGTTGAACAGAAAAAGTTTTGAAGGACTTTTTCCTTCCTTGATTCAAATTGCAGGTTTAAAAGCAAAGCGCTCACATCAGCCCAGTATGTGTGCATATCTTTTCTTTTAGTTATGTTCTGATAGAACCCTGTTGAAAAAACCTAAGCAGATTTGAAAGCTGGTAGTAACATCAATTCACCATTAAAAAGCATCTTATGTACTAGAATATTTAGCTTCTTGAGAACAGCCACATTGGTTCTACTAACATGGTTCCAAAACAGCTCTTTTCACCATCAGCCTAGACTAAGATGTTAAGCCCCAGTTCTTAATGCCTCGGTAATCCTCGTGCTGCTTGGCACTACAATCCTTTTTCTTCATTCTTACCAGAAGGTCTTTTTATTCTGAAAATATTTTCATGTAGCAATTGCTAAAACATCCTGGGTAATATTTAAGCAAAACTGAGCTGCCAGAAGCGGTATTTGAACCCACAAGTCCAGGAGAGCATACAACCTGAACGTAGTCCCCCAGACCGCTCAACCATTCGGCAGCTTGCAGATTTTGGTGAGATACCAAAGATCATCGTAAGCATCAACAAAAAAGGTTTATCTTTTTTGACTAAGCAAGCAACTAAAAGCGCTTCAAAACAATAGACGGGAGAGAAGGCATTGTTCGTCTGATAGTGTGCTCCAAGCATGTGCTAACCTGTGTTAAGGGAATCCTGCAAGTAAAGGTTTGAGTGAGTTGTGCACATGATCTAATGTGAATGGTGTGATCCATTTTGATTAATACAAAAGGTTTTATCTATATTTGTAATTCTGCCTGTAATGACAATCAGATCACTACTAAAAAGCGATTTCTACAGAGCAGAATAATAGGGCTAGGTGGAAAGAGTGAAAACTGCAAGATTTTAATTTCCCAAATCATTAAAATTATTTAAAAATTATGCGTGACATCAAACTTTGATTCAAGCAATAGGTATTGTTCTGATAACACATTCCATTCAAGGTATATCCCACCTGTGTAAAGTGGCATTCAAGGTCTCGCTCCCAGGGTAAGAGCATGCAGTCACAGTGACCTACATGGCGATGAAAATTTTCTGCAACCAGAAGAGAATTGGGTCATGTTAAGAGCTTAATTGTTGAAGTGAGATTAAAGGACTATAAAATCTCGACTTTTTGATTTTGGCATTCAGAGGGCTGTAAAGAGAAAGTGTTGAAAGATGCTTTCTCATAGGCAAAAACCACTTTCAGAAGGTTTGATGTTCACGATAGCCTTTACTAAGAAAATTTGGCCTCAGTGAGAATCGAAGCCTGCATTTTGAAAGAGTCCCACAATATTTTTGACCAATTCTATATTCCTTTTTCAAAAATCTTAGAATGTCATAAGTAGGAATGAACCCATGCTTCCTGAAAAGATCATGCGGCCATCCTCAAATACACAAGTCGAAAAAATTGCGAAACTCAAAGAAAGTTTGGTCGTGCTAAGAGTCCAATTCTTGGGATGAAATATAAAGCCTGGAGCAGTTTTTCATTCCCTGGTGCAGCACTGCTTTATATTAGTTGAGGATTTAATAGTCAGAGGGTTGAACAGAAAAAGTTTTGAAGGACTTTTTCCTTCCTTGATTCAAATTGCAGGTTTAAAAGCAAAGCGTTCACATCAGCCCAGTATGTGTGCATATCTTTTCTTTTAGTTATGTTCTGATAGAACCCTGTTGAAAAAACCTAAGCAGATTTGAAAGCTGGTAGTAACATCAATTCACCATTAAAAAGCATCTTATGTACTAGAATATTTAGCTTCTTGAGAACAGCCACATTGGTTCTACTAACATGGTTCCAAAACAGCTCTTTTCACCATCAGCCTAGACTAAGATGTTAAGCCCCAGTTCTTAATGCCTCGGTAATCCTCGTGCTGCTTGGCACTACAATCCTTTTTCTTCATTCTTACCAGAAGGTCTTTTTATTCTGAAAATATTTTCATGTAGCAATTGCTAAAACATCCTGGGTAATATTTAAGCAAAACTGAGCTGCCAGAAGCGGTATTTGAACCCACAAGTCCAGGAGAGCATACAACCTGAACGTAGTCCCCCAGACCGCTCAACCATTCGGCAGCTTGCAGATTTTGGTGAGATACCAAAGATCATCGTAAGCATCAACAAAAAAGGTTTATCTTTTTTGACTAAGCAAGCAACTAAAAGCGCTTCAAAACAATAGACGGGAGAGAAGGCATTGTTCGTCTGATAGTGTGCTCCAAGCATGTGCTAACCTGTGTTAAGGGAATCCTGCAAGTAAAGGTTTGAGTGAGTTGTGCACATGATCTAATGTGAATGGTGTGATCCATTTTGATTAATACAAAAGGTTTTATCTATATTTGTAATTCTGCCTGTAATGACAATCAGATCACTACTAAAAAGCGATTTCTACAGAGCAGAATAATAGGGCTAGGTGGAAAGAGTGAAAACTGCAAGATTTTAATTTCCCAAATCATTAAAATTATTTAAAAATTATGCGTGACATCAAACTTTGATTCAAGCAATAGGTATTGTTCTGATAACACATTCCATTCAAGGTATATCCCACCTGTGTAAAGTGGCATTCAAGGTCTCGCTCCCAGGGTAAGAGCATGCAGTCACAGTGACCTACATGGCGATGAAAATTTTCTGCAACCAGAAGAGAATTGGGTCATGTTAAGAGCTTAATTGTTGAAGTGAGATTAAAGGACTATAAAATCTCGACTTTTTGATTTTGGCATTCAGAGGGCTGTAAAGAGAAAGTGTTGAAAGATGCTTTCTCATAGGCAAAAACCACTTTCAGAAGGTTTGATGTTCACGATAGCCTTTACTAAGAAAATTTGGCCTCAGTGAGAATCGAAGCCTGCATTTTGAAAGAGTCCCACAATATTTTTGACCAATTCTATATTCCTTTTTCAAAAATCTTAGAATGTCATAAGTAGGAATGAACCCATGCTTCCTGAAAAGATCATGCGGCCATCCTCAAATACACAAGTCGAAAAAATTGCGAAACTCAAAGAAAGTTTGGTCGTGCTAAGAGTCCAATTCTTGGGATGAAATATAAAGCCTGGAGCAGTTTTTCATTCCCTGGTGCAGCACTGCTTTATATTAGTTGAGGATTTAATAGTCAGAGGGTTGAACAGAAAAAGTTTTGAAGGACTTTTTCCTTCCTTGATTCAAATTGCAGGTTTAAAAGCAAAGCGTTCACATCAGCCCAGTATGTGTGCATATCTTTTCTTTTAGTTATGTTCTGATAGAACCCTATTGAAAAAACCTAAGCAGATTTGAAAGCTGGTAGTAACATCAATTCACCATTAAAAAGCATCTTATGTACTAGAATATTTAGCTTCTTGAGAACAGCCACATTGGTTCTACTAACATGGTTCCAAAACAGCTCTTTTCACCATCAGCCTAGACTAAGATGTTAAGCCCCAGTTCTTAATGCCTCGGTAATCCTCGTGCTGCTTGGCACTACAATCCTTTTTCTTCATTCTTACCAGAAGGTCTTTTTATTCTGAAAATATTTTCATGTAGCAATTGCTAAAACATCCTGGGTAATATTTAAGCAAAACTGAGCTGCCAGAAGCGGTATTTGAGCCCACAAGTCCAGGAGAGCATACAACCTGAACGTAGTCCCCCAGACCGCTCAACCATTCGGCAGCTTGCAGATTTTGGTGAGATACCAAAGATCATCGTAAGCATCAACAAAAAAGGTTTATCTTTTTTGACTAAGCAAGCAACTAAAAGCGCTTCAAAACAATAGACGGGAGAGAAGGCATTGTTCGTCTGATAGTGTGCTCCAAGCATGTGCTAACCTGTGTTAAGGGAATCCTGCAAGTAAAGGTTTGAGTGAGTTGTGCACATGATCTAATGTGAATGGTGTGATCCATTTTGATTAATACAAAAGGTTTTATCTATATTTGTAATTCTGCCTGTAATGACAATCAGATCACTACTAAAAAGCGATTTCTACAGAGCAGAATAATAGGGCTAGGTGGAAAGAGTGAAAACTGCAAGATTTTAATTTCCCAAATCATTAAAATTATTTAAAAATTATGCGTGACATCAAACTTTGATTCAAGCAATAGGTATTGTTCTGATAACACATTCCATTCAAGGTATATCCCACCTGTGTAAAGTGGCATTCAAGGTCTCGCTCCCAGGGTAAGAGCATGCAGTCACAGTGACCTACATGGCGATGAAAATTTTCTGCAACCAGAAGAGAATTGGGTCATGTTAAGAGCTTAATTGTTGAAGTGAGATTAAAGGACTATAAAATCTCGACTTTTTGATTTTGGCATTCAGAGGGCTGTAAAGAGAAAGTGTTGAAAGATGCTTTCTCATAGGCAAAAACCACTTTCAGAAGGTTTGATGTTCACGATAGCCTTTACTAAGAAAATTTGGCCTCAGTGAGAATCGAAGCCTGCATTTTGAAAGAGTCCCACAATATTTTTGACCAATTCTATATTCCTTTTTCAAAAATCTTAGAATGTCATAAGTAGGAATGAACCCATGCTTCCTGAAAAGATCATGCGGCCATCCTCAAATACACAAGTCGAAAAAATTGCGAAACTCAAAGAAAGTTTGGTCGTGCTAAGAGTCCAATTCTTGGGATGAAATATAAAGCCTGGAGCAGTTTTTCATTCCCTGGTGCAGCACTGCTTTATATTAGTTGAGGATTTAATAGTCAGAGGGTTGAACAGAAAAAGTTTTGAAGGACTTTTTCCTTCCTTGATTCAAATTGCAGGTTTAAAAGCAAAGCGTTCACATCAGCCCAGTATGTGTGCATATCTTTTCTTTTAGTTATGTTCTGATAGAACCCTATTGAAAAAACCTAAGCAGATTTGAAAGCTGGTAGTAACATCAATTCACCATTAAAAAGCATCTTATGTACTAGAATATTTAGCTTCTTGAGAACAGCCACATTGGTTCTACTAACATGGTTCCAAAACAGCTCTTTTCACCATCAGCCTAGACTAAGATGTTAAGCCCCAGTTCTTAATGCCTCGGTAATCCTCGTGCTGCTTGGCACTACAATCCTTTTTCTTCATTCTTACCAGAAGGTCTTTTTATTCTGAAAATATTTTCATGTAGCAATTGCTAAAACATCCTGGGTAATATTTAAGCAAAACTGAGCTGCCAGAAGCGGTATTTGAACCCACAAGTCCAGGAGAGCATACAACCTGAACGTAGTCCCCCAGACCGCTCAACCATTCGGCAGCTTGCAGATTTTGGTGAGATACCAAAGATCATCGTAAGCATCAACAAAAAAGGTTTATCTTTTTTGACTAAGCAAGCAACTAAAAGCGCTTCAAAACAATAGACGGGAGAGAAGGCATTGTTCGTCTGATAGTGTGCTCCAAGCATGTGCTAACCTGTGTTAAGGGAATCCTGCAAGTAAAGGTTTGAGTGAGTTGTGCACATGATCTAATGTGAATGGTGTGATCCATTTTGATTAATACAAAAGGTTTTATCTATATTTGTAATTCTGCCTGTAATGACAATCAGATCACTACTAAAAAGCGATTTCTACAGAGCAGAATAATAGGGCTAGGTGGAAAGAGTGAAAACTGCAAGATTTTAATTTCCCAAATCATTAAAATTATTTAAAAATTATGCGTGACATCAAACTTTGATTCAAGCAATAGGTATTGTTCTGATAACACATTCCATTCAAGGTATATCCCACCTGTGTAAAGTGGCATTCAAGGTCTCGCTCCCAGGGTAAGAGCATGCAGTCACAGTGACCTACATGGCGATGAAAATTTTCTGCAACCAGAAGAGAATTGGGTCATGTTAAGAGCTTAATTGTTGAAGTGAGATTAAAGGACTATAAAATCTCGACTTTTTGATTTTGGCATTCAGAGGGCTGTAAAGAGAAAGTGTTGAAAGATGCTTTCTCATAGGCAAAAACCACTTTCAGAAGGTTTGATGTTCACGATAGCCTTTACTAAGAAAATTTGGCCTCAGTGAGAATCGAACTCACGACCCCTGGTTTACAAGACCAGTGCTCTAACCCCTGACCAATTCTATATTCCTTTTTCAAAAATCTTAGAATGTCATAAGTAGGAATGAACCCATGCTTCCTGAAAAGATCATGCGGCCATCCTCAAATACACAAGTCGAAAAAATTGCGAAACTCAAAGAAAGTTTGGTCGTGCTAAGAGTCCAATTCTTGGGATGAAATATAAAGCCTGGAGCAGTTTTTCATTCCCTGGTGCAGCACTGCTTTATATTAGTTGAGGATTTAATAGTCAGAGGGTTGAACAGAAAAAGTTTTGAAGGACTTTTTCCTTCCTTGATTCAAATTGCAGGTTTAAAAGCAAAGCGCTCACATCAGCCCAGTATGTGTGCATATCTTTTCTTTTAGTTATGTTCTGATAGAACCCTGTTGAAAAAACCTAAGCAGATTTGAAAGCTGGTAGTAACATCAATTCACCATTAAAAAGCATCTTATGTACTAGAATATTTAGCTTCTTGAGAACAGCCACATTGGTTCTACTAACATGGTTCCAAAACAGCTCTTTTCACCATCAGCCTAGACTAAGATGTTAAGCCCCAGTTCTTAATGCCTCGGTAATCCTCGTGCTGCTTGGCACTACAATCCTTTTTCTTCATTCTTACCAGAAGGTCTTTTTATTCTGAAAATATTTTCATGTAGCAATTGCTAAAACATCCTGGGTAATATTTAAGCAAAACTGAGCTGCCAGAAGCGGTATTTGAACCCACAAGTCCAGGAGAGCATACAACCTGAACGTAGTCCCCCAGACCGCTCAACCATTCGGCAGCTTGCAGATTTTGGTGAGATACCAAAGATCATCGTAAGCATCAACAAAAAAGGTTTATCTTTTTTGACTAAGCAAGCAACTAAAAGCGCTTCAAAACAATAGACGGGAGAGAAGGCATTGTTCGTCTGATAGTGTGCTCCAAGCATGTGCTAACCTGTGTTAAGGGAATCCTGCAAGTAAAGGTTTGAGTGAGTTGTGCACATGATCTAATGTGAATGGTGTGATCCATTTTGATTAATACAAAAGGTTTTATCTATATTTGTAATTCTGCCTGTAATGACAATCAGATCACTACTAAAAAGCGATTTCTACAGAGCAGAATAATAGGGCTAGGTGGAAAGAGTGAAAACTGCAAGATTTTAATTTCCCAAATCATTAAAATTATTTAAAAATTATGCGTGACATCAAACTTTGATTCAAGCAATAGGTATTGTTCTGATAACACATTCCATTCAAGGTATATCCCACCTGTGTAAAGTGGCATTCAAGGTCTCGCTCCCAGGGTAAGAGCATGCAGTCACAGTGACCTACATGGCGATGAAAATTTTCTGCAACCAGAAGAGAATTGGGTCATGTTAAGAGCTTAATTGTTGAAGTGAGATTAAAGGACTATAAAATCTCGACTTTTTGATTTTGGCATTCAGAGGGCTGTAAAGAGAAAGTGTTGAAAGATGCTTTCTCATAGGCAAAAACCACTTTCAGAAGGTTTGATGTTCACGATAGCCTTTACTAAGAAAATTTGGCCTCAGTGAGAATCGAAGCCTGCATTTTGAAAGAGTCCCACAATATTTTTGACCAATTCTATATTCCTTTTTCAAAAATCTTAGAATGTCATAAGTAGGAATGAACCCATGCTTCCTGAAAAGATCATGCGGCCATCCTCAAATACACAAGTCGAAAAAATTGCGAAACTCAAAGAAAGTTTGGTCGTGCTAAGAGTCCAATTCTTGGGATGAAATATAAAGCCTGGAGCAGTTTTTCATTCCCTGGTGCAGCACTGCTTTATATTAGTTGAGGATTTAATAGTCAGAGGGTTGAACAGAAAAAGTTTTGAAGGACTTTTTCCTTCCTTGATTCAAATTGCAGGTTTAAAAGCAAAGCGCTCACATCAGCCCAGTATGTGTGCATATCTTTTCTTTTAGTTATGTTCTGATAGAACCCTGTTGAAAAAACCTAAGCAGATTTGAAAGCTGGTAGTAACATCAATTCACCATTAAAAAGCATCTTATGTACTAGAATATTTAGCTTCTTGAGAACAGCCACATTGGTTCTACTAACATGGTTCCAAAACAGCTCTTTTCACCATCAGCCTAGACTAAGATGTTAAGCCCCAGTTCTTAATGCCTCGGTAATCCTCGTGCTGCTTGGCACTACAATCCTTTTTCTTCATTCTTACCAGAAGGTCTTTTTATTCTGAAAATATTTTCATGTAGCAATTGCTAAAACATCCTGGGTAATATTTAAGCAAAACTGAGCTGCCAGAAGCGGTATTTGAACCCACAAGTCCAGGAGAGCATACAACCTGAACGTAGTCCCCCAGACCGCTCAACCATTCGGCAGCTTGCAGATTTTGGTGAGATACCAAAGATCATCGTAAGCATCAACAAAAAAGGTTTATCTTTTTTGACTAAGCAAGCAACTAAAAGCGCTTCAAAACAATAGACGGGAGAGAAGGCATTGTTCGTCTGATAGTGTGCTCCAAGCATGTGCTAACCTGTGTTAAGGGAATCCTGCAAGTAAAGGTTTGAGTGAGTTGTGCACATGATCTAATGTGAATGGTGTGATCCATTTTGATTAATACAAAAGGTTTTATCTATATTTGTAATTCTGCCTGTAATGACAATCAGATCACTACTAAAAAGCGATTTCTACAGAGCAGAATAATAGGGCTAGGTGGAAAGAGTGAAAACTGCAAGATTTTAATTTCCCAAATCATTAAAATTATTTAAAAATTATGCGTGACATCAAACTTTGATTCAAGCAATAGGTATTGTTCTGATAACACATTCCATTCAAGGTATATCCCACCTGTGTAAAGTGGCATTCAAGGTCTCGCTCCCAGGGTAAGAGCATGCAGTCACAGTGACCTACATGGCGATGAAAATTTTCTGCAACCAGAAGAGAATTGGGTCATGTTAAGAGCTTAATTGTTGAAGTGAGATTAAAGGACTATAAAATCTCGACTTTTTGATTTTGGCATTCAGAGGGCTGTAAAGAGAAAGTGTTGAAAGATGCTTTCTCATAGGCAAAAACCACTTTCAGAAGGTTTGATGTTCACGATAGCCTTTACTAAGAAAATTTGGCCTCAGTGAGAATCGAAGCCTGCATTTTGAAAGAGTCCCACAATATTTTTGACCAATTCTATATTCCTTTTTCAAAAATCTTAGAATGTCATAAGTAGGAATGAACCCATGCTTCCTGAAAAGATCATGCGGCCATCCTCAAATACACAAGTCGAAAAAATTGCGAAACTCAAAGAAAGTTTGGTCGTGCTAAGAGTCCAATTCTTGGGATGAAATATAAAGCCTGGAGCAGTTTTTCATTCCCTGGTGCAGCACTGCTTTATATTAGTTGAGGATTTAATAGTCAGAGGGTTGAACAGAAAAAGTGTTGAAGGACTTTTTCCTTCCTTGATTCAAATTGCAGGTTTAAAAGCAAAGCGTTCACATCAGCCCAGTATGTGTGCATATCTTTTCTTTTAGTTATGTTCTGATAGAACCCTATTGAAAAAACCTAAGCAGATTTGAAAGCTGGTAGTAACATCAATTCACCATTAAAAAGCATCTTATGTACTAGAATATTTAGCTTCTTGAGAACAGCCACATTGGTTCTACTAACATGGTTCCAAAACAGCTCTTTTCACCATCAGCCTAGACTAAGATGTTAAGCCCCAGTTCTTAATGCCTCGGTAATCCTCGTGCTGCTTGGCACTACAATCCTTTTTCTTCATTCTTACCAGAAGGTCTTTTTATTCTGAAAATATTTTCATGTAGCAATTGCTAAAACATCCTGGGTAATATTTAAGCAAAACTGAGCTGCCAGAAGCGGTATTTGAACCCACAAGTCCAGGAGAGCATACAACCTGAATGTAGTCCCCCAGACCGCTCAACCATTCGGC
This sequence comes from Eleutherodactylus coqui, assembly GCF_035609145.1. Classification (NCBI taxonomy): domain Eukaryota; kingdom Metazoa; phylum Chordata; class Amphibia; order Anura; family Eleutherodactylidae; genus Eleutherodactylus; species Eleutherodactylus coqui. The sequence continues at coordinate 158,453 of NW_027102579.1, read as the reverse complement.
AGCTTGCAGATTTTGGTGAGATACCAAAGATCATCGTAAGCATCAACAAAAAAGGTTTATCTTTTTTGACTAAGCAAGCAACTAAAAGCGCTTCAAAACAATAGACGGGAGAGAAGGCATTGTTCGTCTGATAGTGTGCTCCAAGCATGTGCTAACCTGTGTTAAGGGAATCCTGCAAGTAAAGGTTTGAGTGAGTTGTGCACATGATCTAATGTGAATGGTGTGATCCATTTTGATTAATACAAAAGGTTTTATCTATATTTGTAATTCTGCCTGTAATGACAATCAGATCACTACTAAAAAGCGATTTCTACAGAGCAGAATAATAGGGCTAGGTGGAAAGAGTGAAAACTGCAAGATTTTAATTTCCCAAATCATTAAAATTATTTAAAAATTATGCGTGACATCAAACTTTGATTCAAGCAATAGGTATTGTTCTGATAACACATTCCATTCAAGGTATATCCCACCTGTGTAAAGTGGCATTCAAGGTCTCGCTCCCAGGGTAAGAGCATGCAGTCACAGTGACCTACATGGCGATGAAAATTTTCTGCAACCAGAAGAGAATTGGGTCATGTTAAGAGCTTAATTGTTGAAGTGAGATTAAAGGACTATAAAATCTCGACTTTCTGATTTTGGCATTCAGAGGGCTGTAAAGAGAAAGTGTTGAAAGATGCTTTCTCATAGGCAAAAACCACTTTCAGAAGGTTTGATGTTCACGATAGCCTTTACTAAGAAAATTTGGCCTCAGTGAGAATCGAAGCCTGCATTTTGAAAGAGTCCCACAATATTTTTGACCAATTCTATATTCCTTTTTCAAAAATCTTAGAATGTCATAAGTAGGAATGAACCCATGCTTCCTGAAAAGATCATGCGGCCATCCTCAAATACACAAGTCGAAAAAATTGCGAAACTCAAAGAAAGTTTGGTCGTGCTAAGAGTCCAATTCTTGGGATGAAATATAAAGCCTGGAGCAGTTTTTCATTCCCTGGTGCAGCACTGCTTTATATTAGTTGAGGATTTAATAGTCAGAGGGTTGAACAGAAAAAGTTTTGAAGGACTTTTTCCTTCCTTGATTCAAATTGCAGGTTTAAAAGCAAAGCGTTCACATCAGCCCAGTATGTGTGCATATCTTTTCTTTTAGTTATGTTCTGATAGAACCCTATTGAAAAAACCTAAGCAGATTTGAAAGCTGGTAGTAACATCAATTCACCATTAAAAAGCATCTTATGTACTAGAATATTTAGCTTCTTGAGAACAGCCACATTGGTTCTACTAACATGGTTCCAAAACAGCTCTTTTCACCATCAGCCTAGACTAAGATGTTAAGCCCCAGTTCTTAATGCCTCGGTAATCCTCGTGCTGCTTGGCACTACAATCCTTTTTCTTCATTCTTACCAGAAGGTCTTTTTATTCTGAAAATATTTTCATGTAGCAATTGCTAAAACATCCTGGGTAATATTTAAGCAAAACTGAGCTGCCAGAAGCGGTATTTGAGCCCACAAGTCCAGGAGAGCATACAACCTGAACGTAGTCCCCCAGACCGCTCAACCATTCGGCAGCTTGCAGATTTTGGTGAGATACCAAAGATCATCGTAAGCATCAACAAAAAAGGTTTATCTTTTTTGACTAAGCAAGCAACTAAAAGCGCTTCAAAACAATAGACGGGAGAGAAGGCATTGTTCGTCTGATAGTGTGCTCCAAGCATGTGCTAACCTGTGTTAAGGGAATCCTGCAAGTAAAGGTTTGAGTGAGTTGTGCACATGATCTAATGTGAATGGTGTGATCCATTTTGATTAATACAAAAGGTTTTATCTATATTTGTAATTCTGCCTGTAATGACAATCAGATCACTACTAAAAAGCGATTTCTACAGAGCAGAATAATAGGGCTAGGTGGAAAGAGTGAAAACTGCAAGATTTTAATTTCCCAAATCATTAAAATTATTTAAAAATTATGCGTGACATCAAACTTTGATTCAAGCAATAGGTATTGTTCTGATAACACATTCCATTCAAGGTATATCCCACCTGTGTAAAGTGGCATTCAAGGTCTCGCTCCCAGGGTAAGAGCATGCAGTCACAGTGACCTACATGGCGATGAAAATTTTCTGCAACCAGAAGAGAATTGGGTCATGTTAAGAGCTTAATTGTTGAAGTGAGATTAAAGGACTATAAAATCTCGACTTTTTGATTTTGGCATTCAGAGGGCTGTAAAGAGAAAGTGTTGAAAGATGCTTTCTCATAGGCAAAAACCACTTTCAGAAGGTTTGATGTTCACGATAGCCTTTACTAAGAAAATTTGGCCTCAGTGAGAATCGAAGCCTGCATTTTGAAAGAGTCCCACAATATTTTTGACCAATTCTATATTCCTTTTTCAAAAATCTTAGAATGTCATAAGTAGGAATGAACCCATGCTTCCTGAAAAGATCATGCGGCCATCCTCAAATACACAAGTCGAAAAAATTGCGAAACTCAAAGAAAGTTTGGTCGTGCTAAGAGTCCAATTCTTGGGATGAAATATAAAGCCTGGAGCAGTTTTTCATTCCCTGGTGCAGCACTGCTTTATATTAGTTGAGGATTTAATAGTCAGAGGGTTGAACAGAAAAAGTTTTGAAGGACTTTTTCCTTCCTTGATTCAAATTGCAGGTTTAAAAGCAAAGCGTTCACATCAGCCCAGTATGTGTGCATATCTTTTCTTTTAGTTATGTTCTGATAGAACCCTGTTGAAAAAACCTAAGCAGATTTGAAAGCTGGTAGTAACATCAATTCACCATTAAAAAGCATCTTATGTACTAGAATATTTAGCTTCTTGAGAACAGCCACATTGGTTCTACTAACATGGTTCCAAAACAGCTCTTTTCACCATCAGCCTAGACTAAGATGTTAAGCCCCAGTTCTTAATGCCTCGGTAATCCTCGTGCTGCTTGGCACTACAATCCTTTTTCTTCATTCTTACCAGAAGGTCTTTTTATTCTGAAAATATTTTCATGTAGCAATTGCTAAAACATCCTGGGTAATATTTAAGCAAAACTGAGCTGCCAGAAGCGGTATTTGAACCCACAAGTCCAGGAGAGCATACAACCTGAACGTAGTCCCCCAGACCGCTCAACCATTCGGCAGCTTGCAGATTTTGGTGAGATACCAAAGATCATCGTAAGCATCAACAAAAAAGGTTTATCTTTTTTGACTAAGCAAGCAACTAAAAGCGCTTCAAAACAATAGACGGGAGAGAAGGCATTGTTCGTCTGATAGTGTGCTCCAAGCATGTGCTAACCTGTGTTAAGGGAATCCTGCAAGTAAAGGTTTGAGTGAGTTGTGCACATGATCTAATGTGAATGGTGTGATCCATTTTGATTAATACAAAAGGTTTTATCTATATTTGTAATTCTGCCTGTAATGACAATCAGATCACTACTAAAAAGCGATTTCTACAGAGCAGAATAATAGGGCTAGGTGGAAAGAGTGAAAACTGCAAGATTTTAATTTCCCAAATCATTAAAATTATTTAAAAATTATGCGTGACATCAAACTTTGATTCAAGCAATAGGTATTGTTCTGATAACACATTCCATTCAAGGTATATCCCACCTGTGTAAAGTGGCATTCAAGGTCTCGCTCCCAGGGTAAGAGCATGCAGTCACAGTGACCTACATGGCGATGAAAATTTTCTGCAACCAGAAGAGAATTGGGTCATGTTAAGAGCTTAATTGTTGAAGTGAGATTAAAGGACTATAAAATCTCGACTTTTTGATTTTGGCATTCAGAGGGCTGTAAAGAGAAAGTGTTGAAAGATGCTTTCTCATAGGCAAAAACCACTTTCAGAAGGTTTGATGTTCACGATAGCCTTTACTAAGAAAATTTGGCCTCAGTGAGAATCGAAGCCTGCATTTTGAAAGAGTCCCACAATATTTTTGACCAATTCTATATTCCTTTTTCAAAAATCTTAGAATGTCATAAGTAGGAATGAACCCATGCTTCCTGAAAAGATCATGCGGCCATCCTCAAATACACAAGTCGAAAAAATTGCGAAACTCAAAGAAAGTTTGGTCGTGCTAAGAGTCCAATTCTTGGGATGAAATATAAAGCCTGGAGCAGTTTTTCATTCCCTGGTGCAGCACTGCTTTATATTAGTTGAGGATTTAATAGTCAGAGGGTTGAACAGAAAAAGTGTTGAAGGACTTTTTCCTTCCTTGATTCAAATTGCAGGTTTAAAAGCAAAGCGTTCACATCAGCCCAGTATGTGTGCATATCTTTTCTTTTAGTTATGTTCTGATAGAACCCTATTGAAAAAACCTAAGCAGATTTGAAAGCTGGTAGTAACATCAATTCACCATTAAAAAGCATCTTATGTACTAGAATATTTAGCTTCTTGAGAACAGCCACATTGGTTCTACTAACATGGTTCCAAAACAGCTCTTTTCACCATCAGCCTAGACTAAGATGTTAAGCCCCAGTTCTTAATGCCTCGGTAATCCTCGTGCTGCTTGGCACTACAATCCTTTTTCTTCATTCTTACCAGAAGGTCTTTTTATTCTGAAAATATTTTCATGTAGCAATTGCTAAAACATCCTGGGTAATATTTAAGCAAAACTGAGCTGCCAGAAGCGGTATTTGAACCCACAAGTCCAGGAGAGCATACAACCTGAATGTAGTCCCCCAGACCGCTCAACCATTCGGCAGCTTGCAGATTTTGGTGAGATACCAAAGATCATCGTAAGCATCAACAAAAAAGGTTTATCTTTTTTGACTAAGCAAGCAACTAAAAGCGCTTCAAAACAATAGACGGGAGAGAAGGCATTGTTCGTCTGATAGTGTGCTCCAAGCATGTGCTAACCTGTGTTAAGGGAATCCTGCAAGTAAAGGTTTGAGTGAGTTGTGCACATGATCTAATGTGAATGGTGTGATCCATTTTGATTAATACAAAAGGTTTTATCTATATTTGTAATTCTGCCTGTAATGACAATCAGATCACTACTAAAAAGCGATTTCTACAGAGCAGAATAATAGGGCTAGGTGGAAAGAGTGAAAACTGCAAGATTTTAATTTCCCAAATCATTAAAATTATTTAAAAATTATGCGTGACATCAAACTTTGATTCAAGCAATAGGTATTGTTCTGATAACACATTCCATTCAAGGTATATCCCACCTGTGTAAAGTGGCATTCAAGGTCTCGCTCCCAGGGTAAGAGCATGCAGTCACAGTGACCTACATGGCGATGAAAATTTTCTGCAACCAGAAGAGAATTGGGTCATGTTAAGAGCTTAATTGTTGAAGTGAGATTAAAGGACTATAAAATCTCGACTTTCTGATTTTGGCATTCAGAGGGCTGTAAAGAGAAAGTGTTGAAAGATGCTTTCTCATAGGCAAAAACCACTTTCAGAAGGTTTGATGTTCACGATAGCCTTTACTAAGAAAATTTGGCCTCAGTGAGAATCGAACTCACGACCCCTGGTTTACAAGACCAGTGCTCTAACCCCTGAGCTATGAAGCCTGCATTTTGAAAGAGTCCCACAATATTTTTGACCAATTCTATATTCCTTTTTCAAAAATCTTAGAATGTCATAAGTAGGAATGAACCCATGCTTCCTGAAAAGATCATGCGGCCATCCTCAAATACACAAGTCGAAAAAATTGCGAAACTCAAAGAAAGTTTGGTCGTGCTAAGAGTCCAATTCTTGGGATGAAATATAAAGCCTGGAGCAGTTTTTCATTCCCTGGTGCAGCACTGCTTTATATTAGTTGAGGATTTAATAGTCAGAGGGTTGAACAGAAAAAGTTTTGAAGGACTTTTTCCTTCCTTGATTCAAATTGCAGGTTTAAAAGCAAAGCGCTCACATCAGCCCAGTATGTGTGCATATCTTTTCTTTTAGTTATGTTCTGATAGAACCCTGTTGAAAAAACCTAAGCAGATTTGAAAGCTGGTAGTAACATCAATTCACCATTAAAAAGCATCTTATGTACTAGAATATTTAGCTTCTTGAGAACAGCCACATTGGTTCTACTAACATGGTTCCAAAACAGCTCTTTTCACCATCAGCCTAGACTAAGATGTTAAGCCCCAGTTCTTAATGCCTCGGTAATCCTCGTGCTGCTTGGCACTACAATCCTTTTTCTTCATTCTTACCAGAAGGTCTTTTTATTCTGAAAATATTTTCATGTAGCAATTGCTAAAACATCCTGGGTAATATTTAAGCAAAACTGAGCTGCCAGAAGCGGTATTTGAACCCACAAGTCCAGGAGAGCATACAACCTGAACGTAGTCCCCCAGACCGCTCAACCATTCGGCAGCTTGCAGATTTTGGTGAGATACCAAAGATCATCGTAAGCATCAACAAAAAAGGTTTATCTTTTTTGACTAAGCAAGCAACTAAAAGCGCTTCAAAACAATAGACGGGAGAGAAGGCATTGTTCGTCTGATAGTGTGCTCCAAGCATGTGCTAACCTGTGTTAAGGGAATCCTGCAAGTAAAGGTTTGAGTGAGTTGTGCACATGATCTAATGTGAATGGTGTGATCCATTTTGATTAATACAAAAGGTTTTATCTATATTTGTAATTCTGCCTGTAATGACAATCAGATCACTACTAAAAAGCGATTTCTACAGAGCAGAATAATAGGGCTAGGTGGAAAGAGTGAAAACTGCAAGATTTTAATTTCCCAAATCATTAAAATTATTTAAAAATTATGCGTGACATCAAACTTTGATTCAAGCAATAGGTATTGTTCTGATAACACATTCCATTCAAGGTATATCCCACCTGTGTAAAGTGGCATTCAAGGTCTCGCTCCCAGGGTAAGAGCATGCAGTCACAGTGACCTACATGGCGATGAAAATTTTCTGCAACCAGAAGAGAATTGGGTCATGTTAAGAGCTTAATTGTTGAAGTGAGATTAAAGGACTATAAAATCTCGACTTTTTGATTTTGGCATTCAGAGGGCTGTAAAGAGAAAGTGTTGAAAGATGCTTTCTCATAGGCAAAAACCACTTTCAGAAGGTTTGATGTTCACGATAGCCTTTACTAAGAAAATTTGGCCTCAGTGAGAATCGAAGCCTGCATTTTGAAAGAGTCCCACAATATTTTTGACCAATTCTATATTCCTTTTTCAAAAATCTTAGAATGTCATAAGTAGGAATGAACCCATGCTTCCTGAAAAGATCATGCGGCCATCCTCAAATACACAAGTCGAAAAAATTGCGAAACTCAAAGAAAGTTTGGTCGTGCTAAGAGTCCAATTCTTGGGATGAAATATAAAGCCTGGAGCAGTTTTTCATTCCCTGGTGCAGCACTGCTTTATATTAGTTGAGGATTTAATAGTCAGAGGGTTGAACAGAAAAAGTGTTGAAGGACTTTTTCCTTCCTTGATTCAAATTGCAGGTTTAAAAGCAAAGCGTTCATATCAGCCCAGTATGTGTGCATATCTTTTCTTTTAGTTATGTTCTGATAGAACCCTGTTGAAAAAACCTAAGCAGATTTGAAAGCTGGTAGTAACATCAATTCACCATTAAAAAGCATCTTATGTACTAGAATATTTAGCTTCTTGAGAACAGCCACATTGGTTCTACTAACATGGTTCCAAAACAGCTCTTTTCACCATCAGCCTAGACTAAGATGTTAAGCCCCAGTTCTTAATGCCTCGGTAATCCTCGTGCTGCTTGGCACTACAATCCTTTTTCTTCATTCTTACCAGAAGGTCTTTTTATTCTGAAAATATTTTCATGTAGCAATTGCTAAAACATCCTGGGTAATATTTAAGCAAAACTGAGCTGCCAGAAGCGGTATTTGAACCCACAAGTCCAGGAGAGCATACAACCTGAACGTAGTCCCCCAGACCGCTCAACCATTCGGCAGCTTGCAGATTTTGGTGAGATACCAAAGATCATCGTAAGCATCAACAAAAAAGGTTTATCTTTTTTGACTAAGCAAGCAACTAAAAGCGCTTCAAAACAATAGACGGGAGAGAAGGCATTGTTCGTCTGATAGTGTGCTCCAAGCATGTGCTAACCTGTGTTAAGGGAATCCTGCAAGTAAAGGTTTGAGTGAGTTGTGCACATGATCTAATGTGAATGGTGTGATCCATTTTGATTAATACAAAAGGTTTTATCTATATTTGTAATTCTGCCTGTAATGACAATCAGATCACTACTAAAAAGCGATTTCTACAGAGCAGAATAATAGGGCTAGGTGGAAAGAGTGAAAACTGCAAGATTTTAATTTCCCAAATCATTAAAATTATTTAAAAATTATGCGTGACATCAAACTTTGATTCAAGCAATAGGTATTGTTCTGATAACACATTCCATTCAAGGTATATCCCACCTGTGTAAAGTGGCATTCAAGGTCTCGCTCCCAGGGTAAGAGCATGCAGTCACAGTGACCTACATGGCGATGAAAATTTTCTGCAACCAGAAGAGAATTGGGTCATGTTAAGAGCTTAATTGTTGAAGTGAGATTAAAGGACTATAAAATCTCGACTTTTTGATTTTGGCATTCAGAGGGCTGTAAAGAGAAAGTGTTGAAAGATGCTTTCTCATAGGCAAAAACCACTTTCAGAAGGTTTGATGTTCACGATAGCCTTTACTAAGAAAATTTGGCCTCAGTGAGAATCGAACTCACGACCCCTGGTTTACAAGACCAGTGCTCTAACCCCTGACCAATTCTATATTCCTTTTTCAAAAATCTTAGAATGTCATAAGTAGGAATGAACCCATGCTTCCTGAAAAGATCATGCGGCCATCCTCAAATACACAAGTCGAAAAAATTGCGAAACTCAAAGAAAGTTTGGTCGTGCTAAGAGTCCAATTCTTGGGATGAAATATAAAGCCTGGAGCAGTTTTTCATTCCCTGGTGCAGCACTGCTTTATATTAGTTGAGGATTTAATAGTCAGAGGGTTGAACAGAAAAAGTTTTGAAGGACTTTTTCCTTCCTTGATTCAAATTGCAGGTTTAAAAGCAAAGCGCTCACATCAGCCCAGTATGTGTGCATATCTTTTCTTTTAGTTATGTTCTGATAGAACCCTGTTGAAAAAACCTAAGCAGATTTGAAAGCTGGTAGTAACATCAATTCACCATTAAAAAGCATCTTATGTACTAGAATATTTAGCTTCTTGAGAACAGCCACATTGGTTCTACTAACATGGTTCCAAAACAGCTCTTTTCACCATCAGCCTAGACTAAGATGTTAAGCCCCAGTTCTTAATGCCTCGGTAATCCTCGTGCTGCTTGGCACTACAATCCTTTTTCTTCATTCTTACCAGAAGGTCTTTTTATTCTGAAAATATTTTCATGTAGCAATTGCTAAAACATCCTGGGTAATATTTAAGCAAAACTGAGCTGCCAGAAGCGGTATTTGAACCCACAAGTCCAGGAGAGCATACAACCTGAACGTAGTCCCCCAGACCGCTCAACCATTCGGCAGCTTGCAGATTTTGGTGAGATACCAAAGATCATCGTAAGCATCAACAAAAAAGGTTTATCTTTTTTGACTAAGCAAGCAACTAAAAGCGCTTCAAAACAATAGACGGGAGAGAAGGCATTGTTCGTCTGATAGTGTGCTCCAAGCATGTGCTAACCTGTGTTAAGGGAATCCTGCAAGTAAAGGTTTGAGTGAGTTGTGCACATGATCTAATGTGAATGGTGTGATCCATTTTGATTAATACAAAAGGTTTTATCTATATTTGTAATTCTGCCTGTAATGACAATCAGATCACTACTAAAAAGCGATTTCTACAGAGCAGAATAATAGGGCTAGGTGGAAAGAGTGAAAACTGCAAGATTTTAATTTCCCAAATCATTAAAATTATTTAAAAATTATGCGTGACATCAAACTTTGATTCAAGCAATAGGTATTGTTCTGATAACACATTCCATTCAAGGTATATCCCACCTGTGTAAAGTGGCATTCAAGGTCTCGCTCCCAGGGTAAGAGCATGCAGTCACAGTGACCTACATGGCGATGAAAATTTTCTGCAACCAGAAGAGAATTGGGTCATGTTAAGAGCTTAATTGTTGAAGTGAGATTAAAGGACTATAAAATCTCGACTTTTTGATTTTGGCATTCAGAGGGCTGTAAAGAGAAAGTGTTGAAAGATGCTTTCTCATAGGCAAAAACCACTTTCAGAAGGTTTGATGTTCACGATAGCCTTTACTAAGAAAATTTGGCCTCAGTGAGAATCGAACTCACGACCCCTGGTTTACAAGACCAGTGCTCTAACCCCTGAGCTATGAAGCCTGCATTTTGAAACAGTCCCACAATATTTTTGACCAATTCTATATTCCTTTTTCAAAAATCTTAGAATGTCATAAGTAGGAATGAACCCATGCTTCCTGAAAAGATCATGCGGCCATCCTCAAATACACAAGTCGAAAAAATTGCGAAACTCAAAGAAAGTTTGGTCGTGCTAAGAGTCCAATTCTTGGGATGAAATATAAAGCCTGGAGCAGTTTTTCATTCCCTGGTGCAGCACTGCTTTATATTAGTTGAGGATTTAATAGTCAGAGGGTTGAACAGAAAAAGTTTTGAAGGACTTTTTCCTTCCTTGATTCAAATTGCAGGTTTAAAAGCAAAGCGCTCACATCAGCCCAGTATGTGTGCATATCTTTTCTTTTAGTTATGTTCTGATAGAACCCTGTTGAAAAAACCTAAGCAGATTTGAAAGCTGGTAGTAACATCAATTCACCATTAAAAAGCATCTTATGTACTAGAATATTTAGCTTCTTGAGAACAGCCACATTGGTTCTACTAACATGGTTCCAAAACAGCTCTTTTCACCATCAGCCTAGACTAAGATGTTAAGCCCCAGTTCTTAATGCCTCGGTAATCCTCGTGCTGCTTGGCACTACAATCCTTTTTCTTCATTCTTACCAGAAGGTCTTTTTATTCTGAAAATATTTTCATGTAGCAATTGCTAAAACATCCTGGGTAATATTTAAGCAAAACTGAGCTGCCAGAAGCGGTATTTGAACCCACAAGTCCAGGAGAGCATACAACCTGAACGTAGTCCCCCAGACCGCTCAACCATTCGGCAGCTTGCAGATTTTGGTGAGATACCAAAGATCATCGTAAGCATCAACAAAAAAGGTTTATCTTTTTTGACTAAGCAAGCAACTAAAAGCGCTTCAAAACAATAGACGGGAGAGAAGGCATTGTTCGTCTGATAGTGTGCTCCAAGCATGTGCTAACCTGTGTTAAGGGAATCCTGCAAGTAAAGGTTTGAGTGAGTTGTGCACATGATCTAATGTGAATGGTGTGATCCATTTTGATTAATACAAAAGGTTTTATCTATATTTGTAATTCTGCCTGTAATGACAATCAGATCACTACTAAAAAGCGATTTCTACAGAGCAGAATAATAGGGCTAGGTGGAAAGAGTGAAAACTGCAAGATTTTAATTTCCCAAATCATTAAAATTATTTAAAAATTATGCGTGACATCAAACTTTGATTCAAGCAATAGGTATTGTTCTGATAACACATTCCATTCAAGGTATATCCCACCTGTGTAAAGTGGCATTCAAGGTCTCGCTCCCAGGGTAAGAGCATGCAGTCACAGTGACCTACATGGCGATGAAAATTTTCTGCAACCAGAAGAGAATTGGGTCATGTTAAGAGCTTAATTGTTGAAGTGAGATTAAAGGACTATAAAATCTCGACTTTTTGATTTTGGCATTCAGAGGGCTGTAAAGAGAAAGTGTTGAAAGATGCTTTCTCATAGGCAAAAACCACTTTCAGAAGGTTTGATGTTCACGATAGCCTTTACTAAGAAAATTTGGCCTCAGTGAGAATCGAAGCCTGCATTTTGAAAGAGTCCCACAATATTTTTGACCAATTCTATATTCCTTTTTCAAAAATCTTAGAATGTCATAAGTAGGAATGAACCCATGCTTCCTGAAAAGATCATGCGGCCATCCTCAAATACACAAGTCGAAAAAATTGCGAAACTCAAAGAAAGTTTGGTCGTGCTAAGAGTCCAATTCTTGGGATGAAATATAAAGCCTGGAGCAGTTTTTCATTCCCTGGTGCAGCACTGCTTTATATTAGTTGAGGATTTAATAGTCAGAGGGTTGAACAGAAAAAGTGTTGAAGGACTTTTTCCTTCCTTGATTCAAATTGCAGGTTTAAAAGCAAAGCGTTCATATCAGCCCAGTATGTGTGCATATCTTTTCTTTTAGTTATGTTCTGATAGAACCCTGTTGAAAAAACCTAAGCAGATTTGAAAGCTGGTAGTAACATCAATTCACCATTAAAAAGCATCTTATGTACTAGAATATTTAGCTTCTTGAGAACAGCCACATTGGTTCTACTAACATGGTTCCAAAACAGCTCTTTTCACCATCAGCCTAGACTAAGATGTTAAGCCCCAGTTCTTAATGCCTCGGTAATCCTCGTGCTGCTTGGCACTACAATCCTTTTTCTTCATTCTTACCAGAAGGTCTTATTATTCTGAAAATATTTTCATGTAGCAATTGCTAAAACATCCTGGGTAATATTTAAGCAAAACTGAGCTGCCAGAAGCGGTATTTGAACCCACAAGTCCAGGAGAGCATACAACCTGAACGTAGTCCCCCAGACCGCTCAACCATTCGGCAGCTTGCAGATTTTGGTGAGATACCAAAGATCATCGTAAGCATCAACAAAAAAGGTTTATCTTTTTTGACTAAGCAAGCAACTAAAAGCGCTTCAAAACAATAGACGGGAGAGAAGGCATTGTTCGTCTGATAGTGTGCTCCAAGCATGTGCTAACCTGTGTTAAGGGAATCCTGCAAGTAAAGGTTTGAGTGAGTTGTGCACATGATCTAATGTGAATGGTGTGATCCATTTTGATTAATACAAAAGGTTTTATCTATATTTGTAATTCTGCCTGTAATGACAATCAGATCACTACTAAAAAGCGATTTCTACAGAGCAGAATAATAGGGCTAGGTGGAAAGAGTGAAAACTGCAAGATTTTAATTTCCCAAATCATTAAAATTATTTAAAAATTATGCGTGACATCAAACTTTGATTCAAGCAATAGGTATTGTTCTGATAACACATTCCATTCAAGGTATATCCCACCTGTGTAAAGTGGCATTCAAGGTCTCGCTCCCAGGGTAAGAGCATGCAGTCACAGTGACCTACATGGCGATGAAAATTTTCTGCAACCAGAAGAGAATTGGGTCATGTTAAGAGCTTAATTGTTGAAGTGAGATTAAAGGACTATAAAATCTCGACTTTTTGATTTTGGCATTCAGAGGGCTGTAAAGAGAAAGTGTTGAAAGATGCTTTCTCATAGGCAAAAACCACTTTCAGAAGGTTTGATGTTCACGATAGCCTTTACTAAGAAAATTTGGCCTCAGTGAGAATCGAACTCACGACCCCTGGTTTACAAGACCAGTGCTCTAACCCCTGAGCTATGAAGCCTGCATTTTGAAACAGTCCCACAATATTTTTGACCAATTCTATATTCCTTTTTCAAAAATCTTAGAATGTCATAAGTAGGAATGAACCCATGCTTCCTGAAAAGATCATGCGGCCATCCTCAAATACACAAGTCGAAAAAATTGCGAAACTCAAAGAAAGTTTGGTCGTGCTAAGAGTCCAATTCTTGGGATGAAATATAAAGCCTGGAGCAGTTTTTCATTCCCTGGTGCAGCACTGCTTTATATTAGTTGAGGATTTAATAGTCAGAGGGTTGAACAGAAAAAGTTTTGAAGGACTTTTTCCTTCCTTGATTCAAATTGCAGGTTTAAAAGCAAAGCGCTCACATCAGCCCAGTATGTGTGCATATCTTTTCTTTTAGTTATGTTCTGATAGAACCCTGTTGAAAAAACCTAAGCAGATTTGAAAGCTGGTAGTAACATCAATTCACCATTAAAAAGCATCTTATGTACTAGAATATTTAGCTTCTTGAGAACAGCCACATTGGTTCTACTAACATGGTTCCAAAACAGCTCTTTTCACCATCAGCCTAGACTAAGATGTTAAGCCCCAGTTCTTAATGCCTCGGTAATCCTCGTGCTGCTTGGCACTACAATCCTTTTTCTTCATTCTTACCAGAAGGTCTTTTTATTCTGAAAATATTTTCATGTAGCAATTGCTAAAACATCCTGGGTAATATTTAAGCAAAACTGAGCTGCCAGAAGCGGTATTTGAACCCACAAGTCCAGGAGAGCATACAACCTGAACGTAGTCCCCCAGACCGCTCAACCATTCGGCAGCTTGCAGATTTTGGTGAGATACCAAAGATCATCGTAAGCATCAACAAAAAAGGTTTATCTTTTTTGACTAAGCAAGCAACTAAAAGCGCTTCAAAACAATAGACGGGAGAGAAGGCATTGTTCGTCTGATAGTGTGCTCCAAGCATGTGCTAACCTGTGTTAAGGGAATCCTGCAAGTAAAGGTTTGAGTGAGTTGTGCACATGATCTAATGTGAATGGTGTGATCCATTTTGATTAATACAAAAGGTTTTATCTATATTTGTAATTCTGCCTGTAATGACAATCAGATCACTACTAAAAAGCGATTTCTACAGAGCAGAATAATAGGGCTAGGTGGAAAGAGTGAAAACTGCAAGATTTTAATTTCCCAAATCATTAAAATTATTTAAAAATTATGCGTGACATCAAACTTTGATTCAAGCAATAGGTATTGTTCTGATAACACATTCCATTCAAGGTATATCCCACCTGTGTAAAGTGGCATTCAAGGTCTCGCTCCCAGGGTAAGAGCATGCAGTCACAGTGACCTACATGGCGATGAAAATTTTCTGCAACCAGAAGAGAATTGGGTCATGTTAAGAGCTTAATTGTTGAAGTGAGATTAAAGGACTATAAAATCTCGACTTTTTGATTTTGGCATTCAGAGGGCTGTAAAGAGAAAGTGTTGAAAGATGCTTTCTCATAGGCAAAAACCACTTTCAGAAGGTTTGATGTTCACGATAGCCTTTACTAAGAAAATTTGGCCTCAGTGAGAATCGAAGCCTGCATTTTGAAAGAGTCCCACAATATTTTTGACCAATTCTATATTCCTTTTTCAAAAATCTTAGAATGTCATAAGTAGGAATGAACCCATGCTTCCTGAAAAGATCATGCGGCCATCCTCAAATACACAAGTCGAAAAAATTGCGAAACTCAAAGAAAGTTTGGTCGTGCTAAGAGTCCAATTCTTGGGATGAAATATAAAGCCTGGAGCAGTTTTTCATTCCCTGGTGCAGCACTGCTTTATATTAGTTGAGGATTTAATAGTCAGAGGGTTGAACAGAAAAAGTTTTGAAGGACTTTTTCCTTCCTTGATTCAAATTGCAGGTTTAAAAGCAAAGCGTTCACATCAGCCCAGTATGTGTGCATATCTTTTCTTTTAGTTATGTTCTGATAGAACCCTGTTGAAAAAACCTAAGCAGATTTGAAAGCTGGTAGTAACATCAATTCACCATTAAAAAGCATCTTATGTACTAGAATATTTAGCTTCTTGAGAACAGCCACATTGGTTCTACTAACATGGTTCCAAAACAGCTCTTTTCACCATCAGCCTAGACTAAGATGTTAAGCCCCAGTTCTTAATGCCTCGGTAATCCTCGTGCTGCTTGGCACTACAATCCTTTTTCTTCATTCTTACCAGAAGGTCTTTTTATTCTGAAAATATTTTCATGTAGCAATTGCTAAAACATCCTGGGTAATATTTAAGCAAAACTGAGCTGCCAGAAGCGGTATTTGAACCCACAAGTCCAGGAGAGCATACAACCTGAACGTAGTCCCCCAGACCGCTCAACCATTCGGCAGCTTGCAGATTTTGGTGAGATACCAAAGATCATCGTAAGCATCAACAAAAAAGGTTTATCTTTTTTGACTAAGCAAGCAACTAAAAGCGCTTCAAAACAATAGACGGGAGAGAAGGCATTGTTCGTCTGATAGTGTGCTCCAAGCATGTGCTAACCTGTGTTAAGGGAATCCTGCAAGTAAAGGTTTGAGTGAGTTGTGCACATGATCTAATGTGAATGGTGTGATCCATTTTGATTAATACAAAAGGTTTTATCTATATTTGTAATTCTGCCTGTAATGACAATCAGATCACTACTAAAAAGCGATTTCTACAGAGCAGAATAATAGGGCTAGGTGGAAAGAGTGAAAACTGCAAGATTTTAATTTCCCAAATCATTAAAATTATTTAAAAATTATGCGTGACATCAAACTTTGATTCAAGCAATAGGTATTGTTCTGATAACACATTCCATTCAAGGTATATCCCACCTGTGTAAAGTGGCATTCAAGGTCTCGCTCCCAGGGTAAGAGCATGCAGTCACAGTGACCTACATGGCGATGAAAATTTTCTGCAACCAGAAGAGAATTGGGTCATGTTAAGAGCTTAATTGTTGAAGTGAGATTAAAGGACTATAAAATCTCGACTTTTTGATTTTGGCATTCAGAGGGCTGTAAAGAGAAAGTGTTGAAAGATGCTTTCTCATAGGCAAAAACCACTTTCAGAAGGTTTGATGTTCACGATAGCCTTTACTAAGAAAATTTGGCCTCAGTGAGAATCGAAGCCTGCATTTTGAAAGAGTCCCACAATATTTTTGACCAATTCTATATTCCTTTTTCAAAAATCTTAGAATGTCATAAGTAGGAATGAACCCATGCTTCCTGAAAAGATCATGCGGCCATCCTCAAATACACAAGTCGAAAAAATTGCGAAACTCAAAGAAAGTTTGGTCGTGCTAAGAGTCCAATTCTTGGGATGAAATATAAAGCCTGGAGCAGTTTTTCATTCCCTGGTGCAGCACTGCTTTATATTAGTTGAGGATTTAATAGTCAGAGGGTTGAACAGAAAAAGTTTTGAAGGACTTTTTCCTTCCTTGATTCAAATTGCAGGTTTAAAAGCAAAGCGCTCACATCAGCCCAGTATGTGTGCATATCTTTTCTTTTAGTTATGTTCTGATAGAACCCTGTTGAAAAAACCTAAGCAGATTTGAAAGCTGGTAGTAACATCAATTCACCATTAAAAAGCATCTTATGTACTAGAATATTTAGCTTCTTGAGAACAGCCACATTGGTTCTACTAACATGGTTCCAAAACAGCTCTTTTCACCATCAGCCTAGACTAAGATGTTAAGCCCCAGTTCTTAATGCCTCGGTAATCCTCGTGCTGCTTGGCACTACAATCCTTTTTCTTCATTCTTACCAGAAGGTCTTTTTATTCTGAAAATATTTTCATGTAGCAATTGCTAAAACATCCTGGGTAATATTTAAGCAAAACTGAGCTGCCAGAAGCGGTATTTGAACCCACAAGTCCAGGAGAGCATACAACCTGAACGTAGTCCCCCAGACCGCTCAACCATTCGGCAGCTTGCAGATTTTGGTGAGATACCAAAGATCATCGTAAGCATCAACAAAAAAGGTTTATCTTTTTTGACTAAGCAAGCAACTAAAAGCGCTTCAAAACAATAGACGGGAGAGAAGGCATTGTTCGTCTGATAGTGTGCTCCAAGCATGTGCTAACCTGTGTTAAGGGAATCCTGCAAGTAAAGGTTTGAGTGAGTTGTGCACATGATCTAATGTGAATGGTGTGATCCATTTTGATTAATACAAAAGGTTTTATCTATATTTGTAATTCTGCCTGTAATGACAATCAGATCACTACTAAAAAGCGATTTCTACAGAGCAGAATAATAGGGCTAGGTGGAAAGAGTGAAAACTGCAAGATTTTAATTTCCCAAATCATTAAAATTATTTAAAAATTATGCGTGACATCAAACTTTGATTCAAGCAATAGGTATTGTTCTGATAACACATTCCATTCAAGGTATATCCCACCTGTGTAAAGTGGCATTCAAGGTCTCGCTCCCAGGGTAAGAGCATGCAGTCACAGTGACCTACATGGCGATGAAAATTTTCTGCAACCAGAAGAGAATTGGGTCATGTTAAGAGCTTAATTGTTGAAGTGAGATTAAAGGACTATAAAATCTCGACTTTTTGATTTTGGCATTCAGAGGGCTGTAAAGAGAAAGTGTTGAAAGATGCTTTCTCATAGGCAAAAACCACTTTCAGAAGGTTTGATGTTCACGATAGCCTTTACTAAGAAAATTTGGCCTCAGTGAGAATCGAACTCACGACCCCTGGTTTACAAGACCAGTGCTCTAACCCCTGAGCTATGAAGCCTGCATTTTGAAACAGTCCCACAATATTTTTGACCAATTCTATATTCCTTTTTCAAAAATCTTAGAATGTCATAAGTAGGAATGAACCCATGCTTCCTGAAAAGATCATGCGGCCATCCTCAAATACACAAGTCGAAAAAATTGCGAAACTCAAAGAAAGTTTGGTCGTGCTAAGAGTCCAATTCTTGGGATGAAATATAAAGCCTGGAGCAGTTTTTCATTCCCTGGTGCAGCACTGCTTTATATTAGTTGAGGATTTAATAGTCAGAGGGTTGAACAGAAAAAGTTTTGAAGGACTTTTTCCTTCCTTGATTCAAATTGCAGGTTTAAAAGCAAAGCGCTCACATCAGCCCAGTATGTGTGCATATCTTTTCTTTTAGTTATGTTCTGATAGAACCCTGTTGAAAAAACCTAAGCAGATTTGAAAGCTGGTAGTAACATCAATTCACCATTAAAAAGCATCTTATGTACTAGAATATTTAGCTTCTTGAGAACAGCCACATTGGTTCTACTAACATGGTTCCAAAACAGCTCTTTTCACCATCAGCCTAGACTAAGATGTTAAGCCCCAGTTCTTAATGCCTCGGTAATCCTCGTGCTGCTTGGCACTACAATCCTTTTTCTTCATTCTTACCAGAAGGTCTTTTTATTCTGAAAATATTTTCATGTAGCAATTGCTAAAACATCCTGGGTAATATTTAAGCAAAACTGAGCTGCCAGAAGCGGTATTTGAACCCACAAGTCCAGGAGAGCATACAACCTGAACGTAGTCCCCCAGACCGCTCAACCATTCGGCAGCTTGCAGATTTTGGTGAGATACCAAAGATCATCGTAAGCATCAACAAAAAAGGTTTATCTTTTTTGACTAAGCAAGCAACTAAAAGCGCTTCAAAACAATAGACGGGAGAGAAGGCATTGTTCGTCTGATAGTGTGCTCCAAGCATGTGCTAACCTGTGTTAAGGGAATCCTGCAAGTAAAGGTTTGAGTGAGTTGTGCACATGATCTAATGTGAATGGTGTGATCCATTTTGATTAATACAAAAGGTTTTATCTATATTTGTAATTCTGCCTGTAATGACAATCAGATCACTACTAAAAAGCGATTTCTACAGAGCAGAATAATAGGGCTAGGTGGAAAGAGTGAAAACTGCAAGATTTTAATTTCCCAAATCATTAAAATTATTTAAAAATTATGCGTGACATCAAACTTTGATTCAAGCAATAGGTATTGTTCTGATAACACATTCCATTCAAGGTATATCCCACCTGTGTAAAGTGGCATTCAAGGTCTCGCTCCCAGGGTAAGAGCATGCAGTCACAGTGACCTACATGGCGATGAAAATTTTCTGCAACCAGAAGAGAATTGGGTCATGTTAAGAGCTTAATTGTTGAAGTGAGATTAAAGGACTATAAAATCTCGACTTTTTGATTTTGGCATTCAGAGGGCTGTAAAGAGAAAGTGTTGAAAGATGCTTTCTCATAGGCAAAAACCACTTTCAGAAGGTTTGATGTTCACGATAGCCTTTACTAAGAAAATTTGGCCTCAGTGAGAATCGACCTCACGACCCCTGGTTTACAAGACCAGTGCTCTAACCCCTGAGCTATGAAGCCTGCATTTTGAAACAGTCCCACAATATTTTTGACCAATTCTATATTCCTTTTTCAAAAATCTTAGAATGTCATAAGTAGGAATGAACCCATGCTTCCTGAAAAGATCATGCGGCCATCCTCAAATACACAAGTCGAAAAAATTGCGAAACTCAAAGAAAGTTTGGTCGTGCTAAGAGTCCAATTCTTGGGATGAAATATAAAGCCTGGAGCAGTTTTTCATTCCCTGGTGCAGCACTGCTTTATATTAGTTGAGGATTTAATAGTCAGAGGGTTGAACAGAAAAAGTTTTGAAGGACTTTTTCCTTCCTTGATTCAAATTGCAGGTTTAAAAGCAAAGCGCTCACATCAGCCCAGTATGTGTGCATATCTTTTCTTTTAGTTATGTTCTGATAGAACCCTGTTGAAAAAACCTAAGCAGATTTGAAAGCTGGTAGTAACATCAATTCACCATTAAAAAGCATCTTATGTACTAGAATATTTAGCTTCTTGAGAACAGCCACATTGGTTCTACTAACATGGTTCCAAAACAGCTCTTTTCACCATCAGCCTAGACTAAGATGTTAAGCCCCAGTTCTTAATGCCTCGGTAATCCTCGTGCTGCTTGGCACTACAATCCTTTTTCTTCATTCTTACCAGAAGGTCTTTTTATTCTGAAAATATTTTCATGTAGCAATTGCTAAAACATCCTGGGTAATATTTAAGCAAAACTGAGCTGCCAGAAGCGGTATTTGAACCCACAAGTCCAGGAGAGCATACAACCTGAACGTAGTCCCCCAGACCGCTCAACCATTCGGCAGCTTGCAGATTTTGGTGAGATACCAAAGATCATCGTAAGCATCAACAAAAAAGGTTTATCTTTTTTGACTAAGCAAGCAACTAAAAGCGCTTCAAAACAATAGACGGGAGAGAAGGCATTGTTCGTCTGATAGTGTGCTCCAAGCATGTGCTAACCTGTGTTAAGGGAATCCTGCAAGTAAAGGTTTGAGTGAGTTGTGCACATGATCTAATGTGAATGGTGTGATCCATTTTGATTAATACAAAAGGTTTTATCTATATTTGTAATTCTGCCTGTAATGACAATCAGATCACTACTAAAAAGCGATTTCTACAGAGCAGAATAATAGGGCTAGGTGGAAAGAGTGAAAACTGCAAGATTTTAATTTCCCAAATCATTAAAATTATTTAAAAATTATGCGTGACATCAAACTTTGATTCAAGCAATAGGTATTGTTCTGATAACACATTCCATTCAAGGTATATCCCACCTGTGTAAAGTGGCATTCAAGGTCTCGCTCCCAGGGTAAGAGCATGCAGTCACAGTGACCTACATGGCGATGAAAATTTTCTGCAACCAGAAGAGAATTGGGTCATGTTAAGAGCTTAATTGTTGAAGTGAGATTAAAGGACTATAAAATCTCGACTTTTTGATTTTGGCATTCAGAGGGCTGTAAAGAGAAAGTGTTGAAAGATGCTTTCTCATAGGCAAAAACCACTTTCAGAAGGTTTGATGTTCACGATAGCCTTTACTAAGAAAATTTGGCCTCAGTGAGAATCGAAGCCTGCATTTTGAAAGAGTCCCACAATATTTTTGACCAATTCTATATTCCTTTTTCAAAAATCTTAGAATGTCATAAGTAGGAATGAACCCATGCTTCCTGAAAAGATCATACGGCCATCCTCAAATACACAAGTCGAAAAAATTGCGAAACTCAAAGAAAGTTTGGTCGTGCTAAGAGTCCAATTCTTGGGATGAAATATAAAGCCTGGAGCAGTTTTTCATTCCCTGGTGCAGCACTGCTTTATATTAGTTGAGGATTTAATAGTCAGAGGGTTGAACAGAAAAAGTTTTGAAGGACTTTTTCCTTCCTTGATTCAAATTGCAGGTTTAAAAGCAAAGCGTTCACATCAGCCCAGTATGTGTGCATATCTTTTCTTTTAGTTATGTTCTGATAGAACCCTGTTGAAAAAACCTAAGCAGATTTGAAAGCTGGTAGTAACATCAATTCACCATTAAAAAGCATCTTATGTACTAGAATATTTAGCTTCTTGAGAACAGCCACATTGGTTCTACTAACATGGTTCCAAAACAGCTCTTTTCACCATCAGCCTAGACTAAGATGTTAAGCCCCAGTTCTTAATGCCTCGGTAATCCTCGTGCTGCTTGGCACTACAATCCTTTTTCTTCATTCTTACCAGAAGGTCTTTTTATTCTGAAAATATTTTCATGTAGCAATTGCTAAAACATCCTGGGTAATATTTAAGCAAAACTGAGCTGCCAGAAGCGGTATTTGAACCCACAAGTCCAGGAGAGCATACAACCTGAACGTAGTCCCCCAGACCGCTCAACCATTCGGCAGCTTGCAGATTTTGGTGAGATACCAAAGATCATCGTAAGCATCAACAAAAAAGGTTTATCTTTTTTGACTAAGCAAGCAACTAAAAGCGCTTCAAAACAATAGACGGGAGAGAAGGCATTGTTCGTCTGATAGTGTGCTCCAAGCATGTGCTAACCTGTGTTAAGGGAATCCTGCAAGTAAAGGTTTGAGTGAGTTGTGCACATGATCTAATGTGAATGGTGTGATCCATTTTGATTAATACAAAAGGTTTTATCTATATTTGTAATTCTGCCTGTAATGACAATCAGATCACTACTAAAAAGCGATTTCTACAGAGCAGAATAATAGGGCTAGGTGGAAAGAGTGAAAACTGCAAGATTTTAATTTCCCAAATCATTAAAATTATTTAAAAATTATGCGTGACATCAAACTTTGATTCAAGCAATAGGTATTGTTCTGATAACACATTCCATTCAAGGTATATCCCACCTGTGTAAAGTGGCATTCAAGGTCTCGCTCCCAGGGTAAGAGCATGCAGTCACAGTGACCTACATGGCGATGAAAATTTTCTGCAACCAGAAGAGAATTGGGTCATGTTAAGAGCTTAATTGTTGAAGTGAGATTAAAGGACTATAAAATCTCGACTTTTTGATTTTGGCATTCAGAGGGCTGTAAAGAGAAAGTGTTGAAAGATGCTTTCTCATAGGCAAAAACCACTTTCAGAAGGTTTGATGTTCACGATAGCCTTTACTAAGAAAATTTGGCCTCAGTGAGAATCGAAGCCTGCATTTTGAAAGAGTCCCACAATATTTTTGACCAATTCTATATTCCTTTTTCAAAAATCTTAGAATGTCATAAGTAGGAATGAACCCATGCTTCCTGAAAAGATCATGCGGCCATCCTCAAATACACAAGTCGAAAAAATTGCGAAACTCAAAGAAAGTTTGGTCGTGCTAAGAGTCCAATTCTTGGGATGAAATATAAAGCCTGGAGCAGTTTTTCATTCCCTGGTGCAGCACTGCTTTATATTAGTTGAGGATTTAATAGTCAGAGGGTTGAACAGAAAAAGTTTTGAAGGACTTTTTCCTTCCTTGATTCAAATTGCAGGTTTAAAAGCAAAGCGTTCACATCAGCCCAGTATGTGTGCATATCTTTTCTTTTAGTTATGTTCTGATAGAACCCTATTGAAAAAACCTAAGCAGATTTGAAAGCTGGTAGTAACATCAATTCACCATTAAAAAGCATCTTATGTACTAGAATATTTAGCTTCTTGAGAACAGCCACATTGGTTCTACTAACATGGTTCCAAAACAGCTCTTTTCACCATCAGCCTAGACTAAGATGTTAAGCCCCAGTTCTTAATGCCTCGGTAATCCTCGTGCTGCTTGGCACTACAATCCTTTTTCTTCATTCTTACCAGAAGGTCTTTTTATTCTGAAAATATTTTCATGTAGCAATTGCTAAAACATCCTGGGTAATATTTAAGCAAAACTGAGCTGCCAGAAGCGGTATTTGAACCCACAAGTCCAGGAGAGCATACAACCTGAATGTAGTCCCCCAGACCGCTCAACCATTCGGCAGCTTGCAGATTTTGGTGAGATACCAAAGATCATCGTAAGCATCAACAAAAAAGGTTTATCTTTTTTGACTAAGCAAGCAACTAAAAGCGCTTCAAAACAATAGACGGGAGAGAAGGCATTGTTCGTCTGATAGTGTGCTCCAAGCATGTGCTAACCTGTGTTAAGGGAATCCTGCAAGTAAAGGTTTGAGTGAGTTGTGCACATGATCTAATGTGAATGGTGTGATCCATTTTGATTAATACAAAAGGTTTTATCTATATTTGTAATTCTGCCTGTAATGACAATCAGATCACTACTAAAAAGCGATTTCTACAGAGCAGAATAATAGGGCTAGGTGGAAAGAGTGAAAACTGCAAGATTTTAATTTCCCAAATCATTAAAATTATTTAAAAATTATGCGTGACATCAAACTTTGATTCAAGCAATAGGTATTGTTCTGATAACACATTCCATTCAAGGTATATCCCACCTGTGTAAAGTGGCATTCAAGGTCTCGCTCCCAGGGTAAGAGCATGCAGTCACAGTGACCTACATGGCGATGAAAATTTTCTGCAACCAGAAGAGAATTGGGTCATGTTAAGAGCTTAATTGTTGAAGTGAGATTAAAGGACTATAAAATCTCGACTTTTTGATTTTGGCATTCAGAGGGCTGTAAAGAGAAAGTGTTGAAAGATGCTTTCTCATAGGCAAAAACCACTTTCAGAAGGTTTGATGTTCACGATAGCCTTTACTAAGAAAATTTGGCCTCAGTGAGAATCGAAGCCTGCATTTTGAAAGAGTCCCACAATATTTTTGACCAATTCTATATTCCTTTTTCAAAAATCTTAGAATGTCATAAGTAGGAATGAACCCATGCTTCCTGAAAAGATCATGCGGCCATCCTCAAATACACAAGTCGAAAAAATTGCGAAACTCAAAGAAAGTTTGGTCGTGCTAAGAGTCCAATTCTTGGGATGAAATATAAAGCCTGGAGCAGTTTTTCATTCCCTGGTGCAGCACTGCTTTATATTAGTTGAGGATTTAATAGTCAGAGGGTTGAACAGAAAAAGTTTTGAAGGACTTTTTCCTTCCTTGATTCAAATTGCAGGTTTAAAAGCAAAGCGTTCACATCAGCCCAGTATGTGTGCATATCTTTTCTTTTAGTTATGTTCTGATAGAACCCTATTGAAAAAACCTAAGCAGATTTGAAAGCTGGTAGTAACATCAATTCACCATTAAAAAGCATCTTATGTACTAGAATATTTAGCTTCTTGAGAACAGCCACATTGGTTCTACTAACATGGTTCCAAAACAGCTCTTTTCACCATCAGCCTAGACTAAGATGTTAAGCCCCAGTTCTTAATGCCTCGGTAATCCTCGTGCTGCTTGGCACTACAATCCTTTTTCTTCATTCTTACCAGAAGGTCTTTTTATTCTGAAAATATTTTCATGTAGCAATTGCTAAAACATCCTGGGTAATATTTAAGCAAAACTGAGCTGCCAGAAGCGGTATTTGAACCCACAAGTCCAGGAGAGCATACAACCTGAATGTAGTCCCCCAGACCGCTCAACCATTCGGCAGCTTGCAGATTTTGGTGAGATACCAAAGATCATCGTAAGCATCAACAAAAAAGGTTTATCTTTTTTGACTAAGCAAGCAACTAAAAGCGCTTCAAAACAATAGACGGGAGAGAAGGCATTGTTCGTCTGATAGTGTGCTCCAAGCATGTGCTAACCTGTGTTAAGGGAATCCTGCAAGTAAAGGTTTGAGTGAGTTGTGCACATGATCTAATGTGAATGGTGTGATCCATTTTGATTAATACAAAAGGTTTTATCTATATTTGTAATTCTGCCTGTAATGACAATCAGATCACTACTAAAAAGCGATTTCTACAGAGCAGAATAATAGGGCTAGGTGGAAAGAGTGAAAACTGCAAGATTTTAATTTCCCAAATCATTAAAATTATTTAAAAATTATGCGTGACATCAAACTTTGATTCAAGCAATAGGTATTGTTCTGATAACACATTCCATTCAAGGTATATCCCACCTGTGTAAAGTGGCATTCAAGGTCTCGCTCCCAGGGTAAGAGCATGCAGTCACAGTGACCTACATGGCGATGAAAATTTTCTGCAACCAGAAGAGAATTGGGTCATGTTAAGAGCTTAATTGTTGAAGTGAGATTAAAGGACTATAAAATCTCGACTTTCTGATTTTGGCATTCAGAGGGCTGTAAAGAGAAAGTGTTGAAAGATGCTTTCTCATAGGCAAAAACCACTTTCAGAAGGTTTGATGTTCACGATAGCCTTTACTAAGAAAATTTGGCCTCAGTGAGAATCGAACTCACGACCCCTGGTTTACAAGACCAGTGCTCTAACCCCTGAGCTATGAAGCCTGCATTTTGAAAGAGTCCCACAATATTTTTGACCAATTCTATATTCCTTTTTCAAAAATCTTAGAATGTCATAAGTAGGAATGAACCCATGCTTCCTGAAAAGATCATGCGGCCATCCTCAAATACACAAGTCGAAAAAATTGCGAAACTCAAAGAAAGTTTGGTCGTGCTAAGAGTCCAATTCTTGGGATGAAATATAAAGCCTGGAGCAGTTTTTCATTCCCTGGTGCAGCACTGCTTTATATTAGTTGAGGATTTAATAGTCAGAGGGTTGAACAGAAAAAGTTTTGAAGGACTTTTTCCTTCCTTGATTCAAATTGCAGGTTTAAAAGCAAAGCGCTCACATCAGCCCAGTATGTGTGCATATCTTTTCTTTTAGTTATGTTCTGATAGAACCCTGTTGAAAAAACCTAAGCAGATTTGAAAGCTGGTAGTAACATCAATTCACCATTAAAAAGCATCTTATGTACTAGAATATTTAGCTTCTTGAGAACAGCCACATTGGTTCTACTAACATGGTTCCAAAACAGCTCTTTTCACCATCAGCCTAGACTAAGATGTTAAGCCCCAGTTCTTAATGCCTCGGTAATCCTCGTGCTGCTTGGCACAACAATCCTTTTTCTTCATTCTTACCAGAAGGTCTTTTTATTCTGAAAATATTTTCATGTAGCAATTGCTAAAACATCCTGGGTAATATTTAAGCAAAACTGAGCTGCCAGAAGCGGTATTTGAACCCACAAGTCCATGAGAGCATACAACCTGAACGTAGTCCCCCAGACCGCTCAACCATTCGGCAGCTTGCAGATTTTGGTGAGATACCAAAGATCATCGTAAGCATCAACAAAAAAGGTTTATCTTTTTTGACTAAGCAAGCAACTAAAAGCGCTTCAAAACAATAGACGGGAGAGAAGGCATTGTTCGTCTGATAGTGTGCTCCAAGCATGTGCTAACCTGTGTTAAGGGAATCCTGCAAGTAAAGGTTTGAGTGAGTTGTGCACATGATCTAATGTGAATGGTGTGATCCATTTTGATTAATACAAAAGGTTTTATCTATATTTGTAATTCTGCCTGTAATGACAATCAGATCACTACTAAAAAGCGATTTCTACAGAGCAGAATAATAGGGCTAGGTGGAAAGAGTGAAAACTGCAAGATTTTAATTTCCCAAATCATTAAAATAATTTAAAAATTATGCGTGACATCAAACTTTGATTCAAGCAATAGGTATTGTTCTGATAACACATTCCATTCAAGGTATATCCCACCTGTGTAAAGTGGCATTCAAGGTCTCGCTCCCAGGGTAAGAGCATGCAGTCACAGTGACCTACATGGCGATGAAAATTTTCTGCAACCAGAAGAGAATTGGGTCATGTTAAGAGCTTAATTGTTGAAGTGAGATTAAAGGACTATAAAATCTCGACTTTTTGATTTTGGCATTCAGAGGGCTGTAAAGAGAAAGTGTTGAAAGATGCTTTCTCATAGGCAAAAACCACTTTCAGAAGGTTTGATGTTCACGATAGCCTTTACTAAGAAAATTTGGCCTCAGTGAGAATCGAAGCCTGCATTTTGAAAGAGTCCCACAATATTTTTGACCAATTCTATATTCCTTTTTCAAAAATCTTAGAATGTCATAAGTAGGAATGAACCCATGCTTCCTGAAAAGATCATGCGGCCATCCTCAAATACACAAGTCGAAAAAATTGCGAAACTCAAAGAAAGTTTGGTCGTGCTAAGAGTCCAATTCTTGGGATGAAATATAAAGCCTGGAGCAGTTTTTCATTCCCTGGTGCAGCACTGCTTTATATTAGTTGAGGATTTAATAGTCAGAGGGTTGAACAGAAAAAGTGTTGAAGGACTTTTTCCTTCCTTGATTCAAATTGCAGGTTTAAAAGCAAAGCGTTCATATCAGCCCAGTATGTGTGCATATCTTTTCTTTTAGTTATGTTCTGATAGAACCCTGTTGAAAAAACCTAAGCAGATTTGAAAGCTGGTAGTAACATCAATTCACCATTAAAAAGCATCTTATGTACTAGAATATTTAGCTTCTTGAGAACAGCCACATTGGTTCTACTAACATGGTTCCAAAACAGCTCTTTTCACCATCAGCCTAGACTAAGATGTTAAGCCCCAGTTCTTAATGCCTCGGTAATCCTCGTGCTGCTTGGCACTACAATCCTTTTTCTTCATTCTTACCAGAAGGTCTTTTTATTCTGAAAATATTTTCATGTAGCAATTGCTAAAACATCCTGGGTAATATTTAAGCAAAACTGAGCTGCCAGAAGCGGTATTTGAACCCACAAGTCCAGGAGAGCATACAACCTGAACGTAGTCCCCCAGACCGCTCAACCATTCGGCAGCTTGCAGATTTTGGTGAGATACCAAAGATCATCGTAAGCATCAACAAAAAAGGTTTATCTTTTTTGACTAAGCAAGCAACTAAAAGCGCTTCAAAACAATAGACGGGAGAGAAGGCATTGTTCGTCTGATAGTGTGCTCCAAGCATGTGCTAACCTGTGTTAAGGGAATCCTGCAAGTAAAGGTTTGAGTGAGTTGTGCACATGATCTAATGTGAATGGTGTGATCCATTTTGATTAATACAAAAGGTTTTATCTATATTTGTAATTCTGCCTGTAATGACAATCAGATCACTACTAAAAAGCGATTTCTACAGAGCAGAATAATAGGGCTAGGTGGAAAGAGTGAAAACTGCAAGATTTTAATTTCCCAAATCATTAAAATTATTTAAAAATTATGCGTGACATCAAACTTTGATTCAAGCAATAGGTATTGTTCTGATAACACATTCCATTCAAGGTATATCCCACCTGTGTAAAGTGGCATTCAAGGTCTCGCTCCCAGGGTAAGAGCATGCAGTCACAGTGACCTACATGGCGATGAAACTTTTCTGCAACCAGAAGAGAATTGGGTCATGTTAAGAGCTTAATTGTTGAAGTGAGATTAAAGGACTATAAAATCTCGACTTTTTGATTTTGGCATTCAGAGGGCTGTAAAGAGAAAGTGTTGAAAGATGCTTTCTCATAGGCAAAAACCACTTTCAGAAGGTTTGATGTTCACGATAGCCTTTACTAAGAAAATTTGGCCTCAGTGAGAATCGAACTCACGACCCCTGGTTTACAAGACCAGTGCTCTAACCCCTGAGCTATGAAGCCTGCATTTTGAAACAGTCCCACAATATTTTTGACCAATTCTATATTCCTTTTTCAAAAATCTTAGAATGTCATAAGTAGGAATGAACCCATGCTTCCTGAAAAGATCATGCGGCCATCCTCAAATACACAAGTCGAAAAAATTGCGAAACTCAAAGAAAGTTTGGTCGTGCTAAGAGTCCAATTCTTGGGATGAAATATAAAGCCTGGAGCAGTTTTTCATTCCCTGGTGCAGCACTGCTTTATATTAGTTGAGGATTTAATAGTCAGAGGGTTGAACAGAAAAAGTTTTGAAGGACTTTTTCCTTCCTTGATTCAAATTGCAGGTTTAAAAGCAAAGCGCTCACATCAGCCCAGTATGTGTGCATATCTTTTCTTTTAGTTATGTTCTGATAGAACCCTGTTGAAAAAACCTAAGCAGATTTGAAAGCTGGTAGTAACATCAATTCACCATTAAAAAGCATCTTATGTACTAGAATATTTAGCTTCTTGAGAACAGCCACATTGGTTCTACTAACATGGTTCCAAAACAGCTCTTTTCACCATCAGCCTAGACTAAGATGTTAAGCCCCAGTTCTTAATGCCTCGGTAATCCTCGTGCTGCTTGGCACTACAATCCTTTTTCTTCATTCTTACCAGAAGGTCTTTTTATTCTGAAAATATTTTCATGTAGCAATTGCTAAAACATCCTGGGTAATATTTAAGCAAAACTGAGCTGCCAGAAGCGGTATTTGAACCCACAAGTCCAGGAGAGCATACAACCTGAACGTAGTCCCCCAGACCGCTCAACCATTCGGCAGCTTGCAGATTTTGGTGAGATACCAAAGATCATCGTAAGCATCAACAAAAAAGGTTTATCTTTTTTGACTAAGCAAGCAACTAAAAGCGCTTCAAAACAATAGACGGGAGAGAAGGCATTGTTCGTCTGATAGTGTGCTCCAAGCATGTGCTAACCTGTGTTAAGGGAATCCTGCAAGTAAAGGTTTGAGTGAGTTGTGCACATGATCTAATGTGAATGGTGTGATCCATTTTGATTAATACAAAAGGTTTTATCTATATTTGTAATTCTGCCTGTAATGACAATCAGATCACTACTAAAAAGCGATTTCTACAGAGCAGAATAATAGGGCTAGGTGGAAAGAGTGAAAACTGCAAGATTTTAATTTCCCAAATCATTAAAATTATTTAAAAATTATGCGTGACATCAAACTTTGATTCAAGCAATAGGTATTGTTCTGATAACACATTCCATTCAAGGTATATCCCACCTGTGTAAAGTGGCATTCAAGGTCTCGCTCCCAGGGTAAGAGCATGCAGTCACAGTGACCTACATGGCGATGAAAATTTTCTGCAACCAGAAGAGAATTGGGTCATGTTAAGAGCTTAATTGTTGAAGTGAGATTAAAGGACTATAAAATCTCGACTTTTTGATTTTGGCATTCAGAGGGCTGTAAAGAGAAAGTGTTGAAAGATGCTTTCTCATAGGCAAAAACCACTTTCAGAAGGTTTGATGTTCACGATAGCCTTTACTAAGAAAATTTGGCCTCAGTGAGAATCGAACTCACGACCCCTGGTTTACAAGACCAGTGCTCTAACCCCTGAGCTATGAAGCCTGCATTTTGAAACAGTCCCACAATATTTTTGACCAATTCTATATTCCTTTTTCAAAAATCTTAGAATGTCATAAGTAGGAATGAACCCATGCTTCCTGAAAAGATCATGCGGCCATCCTCAAATACACAAGTCGAAAAAATTGCGAAACTCAAAGAAAGTTTGGTCGTGCTAAGAGTCCAATTCTTGGGATGAAATATAAAGCCTGGAGCAGTTTTTCATTCCCTGGTGCAGCACTGCTTTATATTAGTTGAGGATTTAATAGTCAGAGGGTTGAACAGAAAAAGTTTTGAAGGACTTTTTCCTTCCTTGATTCAAATTGCAGGTTTAAAAGCAAAGCGCTCACATCAGCCCAGTATGTGTGCATATCTTTTCTTTTAGTTATGTTCTGATAGAACCCTGTTGAAAAAACCTAAGCAGATTTGAAAGCTGGTAGTAACATCAATTCACCATTAAAAAGCATCTTATGTACTAGAATATTTAGCTTCTTGAGAACAGCCACATTGGTTCTACTAACATGGTTCCAAAACAGCTCTTTTCACCATCAGCCTAGACTAAGATGTTAAGCCCCAGTTCTTAATGCCTCGGTAATCCTCGTGCTGCTTGGCACTACAATCCTTTTTCTTCATTCTTACCAGAAGGTCTTTTTATTCTGAAAATATTTTCATGTAGCAATTGCTAAAACATCCTGGGTAATATTTAAGCAAAACTGAGCTGCCAGAAGCGGTATTTGAACCCACAAGTCCAGGAGAGCATACAACCTGAACGTAGTCCCCCAGACCGCTCAACCATTCGGCAGCTTGCAGATTTTGGTGAGATACCAAAGATCATCGTAAGCATCAACAAAAAAGGTTTATCTTTTTTGACTAAGCAAGCAACTAAAAGCGCTTCAAAACAATAGACGGGAGAGAAGGCATTGTTCGTCTGATAGTGTGCTCCAAGCATGTGCTAACCTGTGTTAAGGGAATCCTGCAAGTAAAGGTTTGAGTGAGTTGTGCACATGATCTAATGTGAATGGTGTGATCCATTTTGATTAATACAAAAGGTTTTATCTATATTTGTAATTCTGCCTGTAATGACAATCAGATCACTACTAAAAAGCGATTTCTACAGAGCAGAATAATAGGGCTAGGTGGAAAGAGTGAAAACTGCAAGATTTTAATTTCCCAAATCATTAAAATTATTTAAAAATTATGCGTGACATCAAACTTTGATTCAAGCAATAGGTATTGTTCTGATAACACATTCCATTCAAGGTATATCCCACCTGTGTAAAGTGGCATTCAAGGTCTCGCTCCCAGGGTAAGAGCATGCAGTCACAGTGACCTACATGGCGATGAAAATTTTCTGCAACCAGAAGAGAATTGGGTCATGTTAAGAGCTTAATTGTTGAAGTGAGATTAAAGGACTATAAAATCTCGACTTTTTGATTTTGGCATTCAGAGGGCTGTAAAGAGAAAGTGTTGAAAGATGCTTTCTCATAGGCAAAAACCACTTTCAGAAGGTTTGATGTTCACGATAGCCTTTACTAAGAAAATTTGGCCTCAGTGAGAATCGAACTCACGACCCCTGGTTTACAAGACCAGTGCTCTAACCCCTGAGCTATGAAGCCTGCATTTTGAAACAGTCCCACAATATTTTTGACCAATTCTATATTCCTTTTTCAAAAATCTTAGAATGTCATAAGTAGGAATGAACCCATGCTTCCTGAAAAGATCATGCGGCCATCCTCAAATA
Organism: Eleutherodactylus coqui; assembly: GCF_035609145.1. Taxonomy (NCBI): domain Eukaryota; kingdom Metazoa; phylum Chordata; class Amphibia; order Anura; family Eleutherodactylidae; genus Eleutherodactylus; species Eleutherodactylus coqui. The sequence continues at coordinate 125,906 of NW_027102579.1, read as the reverse complement.
CACAAGTCGAAAAAATTGCGAAACTCAAAGAAAGTTTGGTCGTGCTAAGAGTCCAATTCTTGGGATGAAATATAAAGCCTGGAGCAGTTTTTCATTCCCTGGTGCAGCACTGCTTTATATTAGTTGAGGATTTAATAGTCAGAGGGTTGAACAGAAAAAGTTTTGAAGGACTTTTTCCTTCCTTGATTCAAATTGCAGGTTTAAAAGCAAAGCGCTCACATCAGCCCAGTATGTGTGCATATCTTTTCTTTTAGTTATGTTCTGATAGAACCCTGTTGAAAAAACCTAAGCAGATTTGAAAGCTGGTAGTAACATCAATTCACCATTAAAAAGCATCTTATGTACTAGAATATTTAGCTTCTTGAGAACAGCCACATTGGTTCTACTAACATGGTTCCAAAACAGCTCTTTTCACCATCAGCCTAGACTAAGATGTTAAGCCCCAGTTCTTAATGCCTCGGTAATCCTCGTGCTGCTTGGCACTACAATCCTTTTTCTTCATTCTTACCAGAAGGTCTTTTTATTCTGAAAATATTTTCATGTAGCAATTGCTAAAACATCCTGGGTAATATTTAAGCAAAACTGAGCTGCCAGAAGCGGTATTTGAACCCACAAGTCCAGGAGAGCATACAACCTGAACGTAGTCCCCCAGACCGCTCAACCATTCGGCAGCTTGCAGATTTTGGTGAGATACCAAAGATCATCGTAAGCATCAACAAAAAAGGTTTATCTTTTTTGACTAAGCAAGCAACTAAAAGCGCTTCAAAACAATAGACGGGAGAGAAGGCATTGTTCGTCTGATAGTGTGCTCCAAGCATGTGCTAACCTGTGTTAAGGGAATCCTGCAAGTAAAGGTTTGAGTGAGTTGTGCACATGATCTAATGTGAATGGTGTGATCCATTTTGATTAATACAAAAGGTTTTATCTATATTTGTAATTCTGCCTGTAATGACAATCAGATCACTACTAAAAAGCGATTTCTACAGAGCAGAATAATAGGGCTAGGTGGAAAGAGTGAAAACTGCAAGATTTTAATTTCCCAAATCATTAAAATTATTTAAAAATTATGCGTGACATCAAACTTTGATTCAAGCAATAGGTATTGTTCTGATAACACATTCCATTCAAGGTATATCCCACCTGTGTAAAGTGGCATTCAAGGTCTCGCTCCCAGGGTAAGAGCATGCAGTCACAGTGACCTACATGGCGATGAAAATTTTCTGCAACCAGAAGAGAATTGGGTCATGTTAAGAGCTTAATTGTTGAAGTGAGATTAAAGGACTATAAAATCTCGACTTTTTGATTTTGGCATTCAGAGGGCTGTAAAGAGAAAGTGTTGAAAGATGCTTTCTCATAGGCAAAAACCACTTTCAGAAGGTTTGATGTTCACGATAGCCTTTACTAAGAAAATTTGGCCTCAGTGAGAATCGAACTCACGACCCCTGGTTTACAAGACCAGTGCTCTAACCCCTGAGCTATGAAGCCTGCATTTTGAAAGAGTCCCACAATATTTTTGACCAATTCTATATTCCTTTTTCAAAAATCTTAGAATGTCATAAGTAGGAATGAACCCATGCTTCCTGAAAAGATCATGCGGCCATCCTCAAATACACAAGTCGAAAAAATTGCGAAACTCAAAGAAAGTTTGGTCGTGCTAAGAGTCCAATTCTTGGGATGAAATATAAAGCCTGGAGCAGTTTTTCATTCCCTGGTGCAGCACTGCTTTATATTAGTTGAGGATTTAATAGTCAGAGGGTTGAACAGAAAAAGTTTTGAAGGACTTTTTCCTTCCTTGATTCAAATTGCAGGTTTAAAAGCAAAGCGCTCACATCAGCCCAGTATGTGTGCATATCTTTTCTTTTAGTTATGTTCTGATAGAACCCTGTTGAAAAAACCTAAGCAGATTTGAAAGCTGGTAGTAACATCAATTCACCATTAAAAAGCATCTTATGTACTAGAATATTTAGCTTCTTGAGAACAGCCACATTGGTTCTACTAACATGGTTCCAAAACAGCTCTTTTCACCATCAGCCTAGACTAAGATGTTAAGCCCCAGTTCTTAATGCCTCGGTAATCCTCGTGCTGCTTGGCACTACAATCCTTTTTCTTCATTCTTACCAGAAGGTCTTTTTATTCTGAAAATATTTTCATGTAGCAATTGCTAAAACATCCTGGGTAATATTTAAGCAAAACTGAGCTGCCAGAAGCGGTATTTGAACCCACAAGTCCAGGAGAGCATACAACCTGAACGTAGTCCCCCAGACCGCTCAACCATTCGGCAGCTTGCAGATTTTGGTGAGATACCAAAGATCATCGTAAGCATCAACAAAAAAGGTTTATCTTTTTTGACTAAGCAAGCAACTAAAAGCGCTTCAAAACAATAGACGGGAGAGAAGGCATTGTTCGTCTGATAGTGTGCTCCAAGCATGTGCTAACCTGTGTTAAGGGAATCCTGCAAGTAAAGGTTTGAGTGAGTTGTGCACATGATCTAATGTGAATGGTGTGATCCATTTTGATTAATACAAAAGGTTTTATCTATATTTGTAATTCTGCCTGTAATGACAATCAGATCACTACTAAAAAGCGATTTCTACAGAGCAGAATAATAGGGCTAGGTGGAAAGAGTGAAAACTGCAAGATTTTAATTTCCCAAATCATTAAAATTATTTAAAAATTATGCGTGACATCAAACTTTGATTCAAGCAATAGGTATTGTTCTGATAACACATTCCATTCAAGGTATATCCCACCTGTGTAAAGTGGCATTCAAGGTCTCGCTCCCAGGGTAAGAGCATGCAGTCACAGTGACCTACATGGCGATGAAAATTTTCTGCAACCAGAAGAGAATTGGGTCATGTTAAGAGCTTAATTGTTGAAGTGAGATTAAAGGACTATAAAATCTCGACTTTTTGATTTTGGCATTCAGAGGGCTGTAAAGAGAAAGTGTTGAAAGATGCTTTCTCATAGGCAAAAACCACTTTCAGAAGGTTTGATGTTCACGATAGCCTTTACTAAGAAAATTTGGCCTCAGTGAGAATCGAACTCACGAACTCAGTGAGAATCGAACCTACCTACGAGAATCGAACTCACGAACTCAGTGAGAATCGAACTTACAAGACCAGTGCTCTAACCCCTGAGCTATGAAGCCTGCATTTTGAAAGAGTCCCACAATATTTTTGACCAATTCTATATTCCTTTTTCAAAAATCTTAGAATGTCATAAGTAGGAATGAACCCATGCTTCCTGAAAAGATCATGCGGCCATCCTCAAATACACAAGTCGAAAAAATTGCGAAACTCAAAGAAAGTTTGGTCGTGCTAAGAGTCCAATTCTTGGGATGAAATATAAAGCCTGGAGCAGTTTTTCATTCCCTGGTGCAGCACTGCTTTATATTAGTTGAGGATTTAATAGTCAGAGGGTTGAACAGAAAAAGTTTTGAAGGACTTTTTCCTTCCTTGATTCAAATTGCAGGTTTAAAAGCAAAGCGCTCACATCAGCCCAGTATGTGTGCATATCTTTTCTTTTAGTTATGTTCTGATAGAACCCTGTTGAAAAAACCTAAGCAGATTTGAAAGCTGGTAGTAACATCAATTCACCATTAAAAAGCATCTTATGTACTAGAATATTTAGCTTCTTGAGAACAGCCACATTGGTTCTACTAACATGGTTCCAAAACAGCTCTTTTCACCATCAGCCTAGACTAAGATGTTAAGCCCCAGTTCTTAATGCCTCGGTAATCCTCGTGCTGCTTGGCACTACAATCCTTTTTCTTCATTCTTACCAGAAGGTCTTTTTATTCTGAAAATATTTTCATGTAGCAATTGCTAAAACATCCTGGGTAATATTTAAGCAAAACTGAGCTGCCAGAAGCGGTATTTGAACCCACAAGTCCAGGAGAGCATACAACCTGAACGTAGTCCCCCAGACCGCTCAACCATTCGGCAGCTTGCAGATTTTGGTGAGATACCAAAGATCATCGTAAGCATCAACAAAAAAGGTTTATCTTTTTTGACTAAGCAAGCAACTAAAAGCGCTTCAAAACAATAGACGGGAGAGAAGGCATTGTTCGTCTGATAGTGTGCTCCAAGCATGTGCTAACCTGTGTTAAGGGAATCCTGCAAGTAAAGGTTTGAGTGAGTTGTGCACATGATCTAATGTGAATGGTGTGATCCATTTTGATTAATACAAAAGGTTTTATCTATATTTGTAATTCTGCCTGTAATGACAATCAGATCACTACTAAAAAGCGATTTCTACAGAGCAGAATAATAGGGCTAGGTGGAAAGAGTGAAAACTGCAAGATTTTAATTTCCCAAATCATTAAAATTATTTAAAAATTATGCGTGACATCAAACTTTGATTCAAGCAATAGGTATTGTTCTGATAACACATTCCATTCAAGGTATATCCCACCTGTGTAAAGTGGCATTCAAGGTCTCGCTCCCAGGGTAAGAGCATGCAGTCACAGTGACCTACATGGCGATGAAAATTTTCTGCAACCAGAAGAGAATTGGGTCATGTTAAGAGCTTAATTGTTGAAGTGAGATTAAAGGACTATAAAATCTCGACTTTTTGATTTTGGCATTCAGAGGGCTGTAAAGAGAAAGTGTTGAAAGATGCTTTCTCATAGGCAAAAACCACTTTCAGAAGGTTTGATGTTCACGATAGCCTTTACTAAGAAAATTTGGCCTCAGTGAGAATCGAACTCACGACCCCTGGTTTACAAGACCAGTGCTCTAACCCCTGAGCTATGAAGCCTGCATTTTGAAACAGTCCCACAATATTTTTGACCAATTCTATATTCCTTTTTCAAAAATCTTAGAATGTCATAAGTAGGAATGAACCCATGCTTCCTGAAAAGATCATGCGGCCATCCTCAAATACACAAGTCGAAAAAATTGCGAAACTCAAAGAAAGTTTGGTCGTGCTAAGAGTCCAATTCTTGGGATGAAATATAAAGCCTGGAGCAGTTTTTCATTCCCTGGTGCAGCACTGCTTTATATTAGTTGAGGATTTAATAGTCAGAGGGTTGAACAGAAAAAGTTTTGAAGGACTTTTTCCTTCCTTGATTCAAATTGCAGGTTTAAAAGCAAAGCGCTCACATCAGCCCAGTATGTGTGCATATCTTTTCTTTTAGTTATGTTCTGATAGAACCCTGTTGAAAAAACCTAAGCAGATTTGAAAGCTGGTAGTAACATCAATTCACCATTAAAAAGCATCTTATGTACTAGAATATTTAGCTTCTTGAGAACAGCCACATTGGTTCTACTAACATGGTTCCAAAACAGCTCTTTTCACCATCAGCCTAGACTAAGATGTTAAGCCCCAGTTCTTAATGCCTCGGTAATCCTCGTGCTGCTTGGCACTACAATCCTTTTTCTTCATTCTTACCAGAAGGTCTTTTTATTCTGAAAATATTTTCATGTAGCAATTGCTAAAACATCCTGGGTAATATTTAAGCAAAACTGAGCTGCCAGAAGCGGTATTTGAACCCACAAGTCCAGGAGAGCATACAACCTGAACGTAGTCCCCCAGACCGCTCAACCATTCGGCAGCTTGCAGATTTTGGTGAGATACCAAAGATCATCGTAAGCATCAACAAAAAAGGTTTATCTTTTTTGACTAAGCAAGCAACTAAAAGCGCTTCAAAACAATAGACGGGAGAGAAGGCATTGTTCGTCTGATAGTGTGCTCCAAGCATGTGCTAACCTGTGTTAAGGGAATCCTGCAAGTAAAGGTTTGAGTGAGTTGTGCACATGATCTAATGTGAATGGTGTGATCCATTTTGATTAATACAAAAGGTTTTATCTATATTTGTAATTCTGCCTGTAATGACAATCAGATCACTACTAAAAAGCGATTTCTACAGAGCAGAATAATAGGGCTAGGTGGAAAGAGTGAAAACTGCAAGATTTTAATTTCCCAAATCATTAAAATTATTTAAAAATTATGCGTGACATCAAACTTTGATTCAAGCAATAGGTATTGTTCTGATAACACATTCCATTCAAGGTATATCCCACCTGTGTAAAGTGGCATTCAAGGTCTCGCTCCCAGGGTAAGAGCATGCAGTCACAGTGACCTACATGGCGATGAAAATTTTCTGCAACCAGAAGAGAATTGGGTCATGTTAAGAGCTTAATTGTTGAAGTGAGATTAAAGGACTATAAAATCTCGACTTTTTGATTTTGGCATTCAGAGGGCTGTAAAGAGAAAGTGTTGAAAGATGCTTTCTCATAGGCAAAAACCACTTTCAGAAGGTTTGATGTTCACGATAGCCTTTACTAAGAAAATTTGGCCTCAGTGAGAATCGAACTCACGACCCCTGGTTTACAAGACCAGTGCTCTAACCCCTGAGCTATGAAGCCTGCATTTTGAAACAGTCCCACAATATTTTTGACCAATTCTATATTCCTTTTTCAAAAATCTTAGAATGTCATAAGTAGGAATGAACCCATGCTTCCTGAAAAGATCATGCGGCCATCCTCAAATACACAAGTCGAAAAAATTGCGAAACTCAAAGAAAGTTTGGTCGTGCTAAGAGTCCAATTCTTGGGATGAAATATAAAGCCTGGAGCAGTTTTTCATTCCCTGGTGCAGCACTGCTTTATATTAGTTGAGGATTTAATAGTCAGAGGGTTGAACAGAAAAAGTTTTGAAGGACTTTTTCCTTCCTTGATTCAAATTGCAGGTTTAAAAGCAAAGCGCTCACATCAGCCCAGTATGTGTGCATATCTTTTCTTTTAGTTATGTTCTGATAGAACCCTGTTGAAAAAACCTAAGCAGATTTGAAAGCTGGTAGTAACATCAATTCACCATTAAAAAGCATCTTATGTACTAGAATATTTAGCTTCTTGAGAACAGCCACATTGGTTCTACTAACATGGTTCCAAAACAGCTCTTTTCACCATCAGCCTAGACTAAGATGTTAAGCCCCAGTTCTTAATGCCTCGGTAATCCTCGTGCTGCTTGGCACTACAATCCTTTTTCTTCATTCTTACCAGAAGGTCTTTTTATTCTGAAAATATTTTCATGTAGCAATTGCTAAAACATCCTGGGTAATATTTAAGCAAAACTGAGCTGCCAGAAGCGGTATTTGAACCCACAAGTCCAGGAGAGCATACAACCTGAACGTAGTCCCCCAGACCGCTCAACCATTCGGCAGCTTGCAGATTTTGGTGAGATACCAAAGATCATCGTAAGCATCAACAAAAAAGGTTTATCTTTTTTGACTAAGCAAGCAACTAAAAGCGCTTCAAAACAATAGACGGGAGAGAAGGCATTGTTCGTCTGATAGTGTGCTCCAAGCATGTGCTAACCTGTGTTAAGGGAATCCTGCAAGTAAAGGTTTGAGTGAGTTGTGCACATGATCTAATGTGAATGGTGTGATCCATTTTGATTAATACAAAAGGTTTTATCTATATTTGTAATTCTGCCTGTAATGACAATCAGATCACTACTAAAAAGCGATTTCTACAGAGCAGAATAATAGGGCTAGGTGGAAAGAGTGAAAACTGCAAGATTTTAATTTCCCAAATCATTAAAATTATTTAAAAATTATGCGTGACATCAAACTTTGATTCAAGCAATAGGTATTGTTCTGATAACACATTCCATTCAAGGTATATCCCACCTGTGTAAAGTGGCATTCAAGGTCTCGCTCCCAGGGTAAGAGCATGCAGTCACAGTGACCTACATGGCGATGAAAATTTTCTGCAACCAGAAGAGAATTGGGTCATGTTAAGAGCTTAATTGTTGAAGTGAGATTAAAGGACTATAAAATCTCGACTTTTTGATTTTGGCATTCAGAGGGCTGTAAAGAGAAAGTGTTGAAAGATGCTTTCTCATAGGCAAAAACCACTTTCAGAAGGTTTGATGTTCACGATAGCCTTTACTAAGAAAATTTGGCCTCAGTGAGAATCGAACTCACGACCCCTGGTTTACAAGACCAGTGCTCTAACCCCTGAGCTATGAAGCCTGCATTTTGAAACAGTCCCACAATATTTTTGACCAATTCTATATTCCTTTTTCAAAAATCTTAGAATGTCATAAGTAGGAATGAACCCATGCTTCCTGAAAAGATCATGCGGCCATCCTCAAATACACAAGTCGAAAAAATTGCGAAACTCAAAGAAAGTTTGGTCGTGCTAAGAGTCCAATTCTTGGGATGAAATATAAAGCCTGGAGCAGTTTTTCATTCCCTGGTGCAGCACTGCTTTATATTAGTTGAGGATTTAATAGTCAGAGGGTTGAACAGAAAAAGTTTTGAAGGACTTTTTCCTTCCTTGATTCAAATTGCAGGTTTAAAAGCAAAGCGCTCACATCAGCCCAGTATGTGTGCATATCTTTTCTTTTAGTTATGTTCTGATAGAACCCTGTTGAAAAAACCTAAGCAGATTTGAAAGCTGGTAGTAACATCAATTCACCATTAAAAAGCATCTTATGTACTAGAATATTTAGCTTCTTGAGAACAGCCACATTGGTTCTACTAACATGGTTCCAAAACAGCTCTTTTCACCATCAGCCTAGACTAAGATGTTAAGCCCCAGTTCTTAATGCCTCGGTAATCCTCGTGCTGCTTGGCACTACAATCCTTTTTCTTCATTCTTACCAGAAGGTCTTTTTATTCTGAAAATATTTTCATGTAGCAATTGCTAAAACATCCTGGGTAATATTTAAGCAAAACTGAGCTGCCAGAAGCGGTATTTGAACCCACAAGTCCAGGAGAGCATACAACCTGAACGTAGTCCCCCAGACCGCTCAACCATTCGGCAGCTTGCAGATTTTGGTGAGATACCAAAGATCATCGTAAGCATCAACAAAAAAGGTTTATCTTTTTTGACTAAGCAAGCAACTAAAAGCGCTTCAAAACAATAGACGGGAGAGAAGGCATTGTTCGTCTGATAGTGTGCTCCAAGCATGTGCTAACCTGTGTTAAGGGAATCCTGCAAGTAAAGGTTTGAGTGAGTTGTGCACATGATCTAATGTGAATGGTGTGATCCATTTTGATTAATACAAAAGGTTTTATCTATATTTGTAATTCTGCCTGTAATGACAATCAGATCACTACTAAAAAGCGATTTCTACAGAGCAGAATAATAGGGCTAGGTGGAAAGAGTGAAAACTGCAAGATTTTAATTTCCCAAATCATTAAAATTATTTAAAAATTATGCGTGACATCAAACTTTGATTCAAGCAATAGGTATTGTTCTGATAACACATTCCATTCAAGGTATATCCCACCTGTGTAAAGTGGCATTCAAGGTCTCGCTCCCAGGGTAAGAGCATGCAGTCACAGTGGCGATGAAATTTTCTGCAACCAGAAGAGAATTGGGTCATGTTAAGAGCTTAATTGTTGAAGTGAGATTAAAGGACTATAAAATCTCGACTTTTTGATTTTGGCATTCAGAGGGCTGTAAAGAGAAAGTGTTGAAAGATGCTTTCTCATAGGCAAAAACCACTTTCAGAAGGTTTGATGTTCACGATAGCCTTTACTAAGAAAATTTGGCCTCAGTGAGAATCGAACTCACGACCCCTGGTTTACAAGACCAGTGCTCTAACCCCTGAGCTATGAAGCCTGCATTTTGAAACAGTCCCACAATATTTTTGACCAATTCTATATTCCTTTTTCAAAAATCTTAGAATGTCATAAGTAGGAATGAACCCATGCTTCCTGAAAAGATCATGCGGCCATCCTCAAATACACAAGTCGAAAAAATTGCGAAACTCAAAGAAAGTTTGGTCGTGCTAAGAGTCCAATTCTTGGGATGAAATATAAAGCCTGGAGCAGTTTTTCATTCCCTGGTGCAGCACTGCTTTATATTAGTTGAGGATTTAATAGTCAGAGGGTTGAACAGAAAAAGTTTTGAAGGACTTTTTCCTTCCTTGATTCAAATTGCAGGTTTAAAAGCAAAGCGCTCACATCAGCCCAGTATGTGTGCATATCTTTTCTTTTAGTTATGTTCTGATAGAACCCTGTTGAAAAAACCTAAGCAGATTTGAAAGCTGGTAGTAACATCAATTCACCATTAAAAAGCATCTTATGTACTAGAATATTTAGCTTCTTGAGAACAGCCACATTGGTTCTACTAACATGGTTCCAAAACAGCTCTTTTCACCATCAGCCTAGACTAAGATGTTAAGCCCCAGTTCTTAATGCCTCGGTAATCCTCGTGCTGCTTGGCACTACAATCCTTTTTCTTCATTCTTACCAGAAGGTCTTTTTATTCTGAAAATATTTTCATGTAGCAATTGCTAAAACATCCTGGGTAATATTTAAGCAAAACTGAGCTGCCAGAAGCGGTATTTGAACCCACAAGTCCAGGAGAGCATACAACCTGAACGTAGTCCCCCAGACCGCTCAACCATTCGGCAGCTTGCAGATTTTGGTGAGATACCAAAGATCATCGTAAGCATCAACAAAAAAGGTTTATCTTTTTTGACTAAGCAAGCAACTAAAAGCGCTTCAAAACAATAGACGGGAGAGAAGGCATTGTTCGTCTGATAGTGTGCTCCAAGCATGTGCTAACCTGTGTTAAGGGAATCCTGCAAGTAAAGGTTTGAGTGAGTTGTGCACATGATCTAATGTGAATGGTGTGATCCATTTTGATTAATACAAAAGGTTTTATCTATATTTGTAATTCTGCCTGTAATGACAATCAGATCACTACTAAAAAGCGATTTCTACAGAGCAGAATAATAGGGCTAGGTGGAAAGAGTGAAAACTGCAAGATTTTAATTTCCCAAATCATTAAAATTATTTAAAAATTATGCGTGACATCAAACTTTGATTCAAGCAATAGGTATTGTTCTGATAACACATTCCATTCAAGGTATATCCCACCTGTGTAAAGTGGCATTCAAGGTCTCGCTCCCAGGGTAAGAGCATGCAGTCACAGTGACCTACATGGCGATGAAAATTTTCTGCAACCAGAAGAGAATTGGGTCATGTTAAGAGCTTAATTGTTGAAGTGAGATTAAAGGACTATAAAATCTCGACTTTTTGATTTTGGCATTCAGAGGGCTGTAAAGAGAAAGTGTTGAAAGATGCTTTCTCATAGGCAAAAACCACTTTCAGAAGGTTTGATGTTCACGATAGCCTTTACTAAGAAAATTTGGCCTCAGTGAGAATCGAACTCACGACCCCTGGTTTACAAGACCAGTGCTCTAACCCCTGAGCTATGAAGCCTGCATTTTGAAACAGTCCCACAATATTTTTGACCAATTCTATATTCCTTTTTCAAAAATCTTAGAATGTCATAAGTAGGAATGAACCCATGCTTCCTGAAAAGATCATGCGGCCATCCTCAAATACACAAGTCGAAAAAATTGCGAAACTCAAAGAAAGTTTGGTCGTGCTAAGAGTCCAATTCTTGGGATGAAATATAAAGCCTGGAGCAGTTTTTCATTCCCTGGTGCAGCACTGCTTTATATTAGTTGAGGATTTAATAGTCAGAGGGTTGAACAGAAAAAGTTTTGAAGGACTTTTTCCTTCCTTGATTCAAATTGCAGGTTTAAAAGCAAAGCGCTCACATCAGCCCAGTATGTGTGCATATCTTTTCTTTTAGTTATGTTCTGATAGAACCCTGTTGAAAAAACCTAAGCAGATTTGAAAGCTGGTAGTAACATCAATTCACCATTAAAAAGCATCTTATGTACTAGAATATTTAGCTTCTTGAGAACAGCCACATTGGTTCTACTAACATGGTTCCAAAACAGCTCTTTTCACCATCAGCCTAGACTAAGATGTTAAGCCCCAGTTCTTAATGCCTCGGTAATCCTCGTGCTGCTTGGCACTACAATCCTTTTTCTTCATTCTTACCAGAAGGTCTTTTTATTCTGAAAATATTTTCATGTAGCAATTGCTAAAACATCCTGGGTAATATTTAAGCAAAACTGAGCTGCCAGAAGCGGTATTTGAACCCACAAGTCCAGGAGAGCATACAACCTGAACGTAGTCCCCCAGACCGCTCAACCATTCGGCAGCTTGCAGATTTTGGTGAGATACCAAAGATCATCGTAAGCATCAACAAAAAAGGTTTATCTTTTTTGACTAAGCAAGCAACTAAAAGCGCTTCAAAACAATAGACGGGAGAGAAGGCATTGTTCGTCTGATAGTGTGCTCCAAGCATGTGCTAACCTGTGTTAAGGGAATCCTGCAAGTAAAGGTTTGAGTGAGTTGTGCACATGATCTAATGTGAATGGTGTGATCCATTTTGATTAATACAAAAGGTTTTATCTATATTTGTAATTCTGCCTGTAATGACAATCAGATCACTACTAAAAAGCGATTTCTACAGAGCAGAATAATAGGGCTAGGTGGAAAGAGTGAAAACTGCAAGATTTTAATTTCCCAAATCATTAAAATTATTTAAAAATTATGCGTGACATCAAACTTTGATTCAAGCAATAGGTATTGTTCTGATAACACATTCCATTCAAGGTATATCCCACCTGTGTAAAGTGGCATTCAAGGTCTCGCTCCCAGGGTAAGAGCATGCAGTCACAGTGGCGATGAAATTTTCTGCAACCAGAAGAGAATTGGGTCATGTTAAGAGCTTAATTGTTGAAGTGAGATTAAAGGACTATAAAATCTCGACTTTTTGATTTTGGCATTCAGAGGGCTGTAAAGAGAAAGTGTTGAAAGATGCTTTCTCATAGGCAAAAACCACTTTCAGAAGGTTTGATGTTCACGATAGCCTTTACTAAGAAAATTTGGCCTCAGTGAGAATCGAACTCACGACCCCTGGTTTACAAGACCAGTGCTCTAACCCCTGAGCTATGAAGCCTGCATTTTGAAACAGTCCCACAATATTTTTGACCAATTCTATATTCCTTTTTCAAAAATCTTAGAATGTCATAAGTAGGAATGAACCCATGCTTCCTGAAAAGATCATGCGGCCATCCTCAAATACACAAGTCGAAAAAATTGCGAAACTCAAAGAAAGTTTGGTCGTGCTAAGAGTCCAATTCTTGGGATGAAATATAAAGCCTGGAGCAGTTTTTCATTCCCTGGTGCAGCACTGCTTTATATTAGTTGAGGATTTAATAGTCAGAGGGTTGAACAGAAAAAGTTTTGAAGGACTTTTTCCTTCCTTGATTCAAATTGCAGGTTTAAAAGCAAAGCGCTCACATCAGCCCAGTATGTGTGCATATCTTTTCTTTTAGTTATGTTCTGATAGAACCCTGTTGAAAAAACCTAAGCAGATTTGAAAGCTGGTAGTAACATCAATTCACCATTAAAAAGCATCTTATGTACTAGAATATTTAGCTTCTTGAGAACAGCCACATTGGTTCTACTAACATGGTTCCAAAACAGCTCTTTTCACCATCAGCCTAGACTAAGATGTTAAGCCCCAGTTCTTAATGCCTCGGTAATCCTCGTGCTGCTTGGCACTACAATCCTTTTTCTTCATTCTTACCAGAAGGTCTTTTTATTCTGAAAATATTTTCATGTAGCAATTGCTAAAACATCCTGGGTAATATTTAAGCAAAACTGAGCTGCCAGAAGCGGTATTTGAACCCACAAGTCCAGGAGAGCATACAACCTGAACGTAGTCCCCCAGACCGCTCAACCATTCGGCAGCTTGCAGATTTTGGTGAGATACCAAAGATCATCGTAAGCATCAACAAAAAAGGTTTATCTTTTTTGACTAAGCAAGCAACTAAAAGCGCTTCAAAACAATAGACGGGAGAGAAGGCATTGTTCGTCTGATAGTGTGCTCCAAGCATGTGCTAACCTGTGTTAAGGGAATCCTGCAAGTAAAGGTTTGAGTGAGTTGTGCACATGATCTAATGTGAATGGTGTGATCCATTTTGATTAATACAAAAGGTTTTATCTATATTTGTAATTCTGCCTGTAATGACAATCAGATCACTACTAAAAAGCGATTTCTACAGAGCAGAATAATAGGGCTAGGTGGAAAGAGTGAAAACTGCAAGATTTTAATTTCCCAAATCATTAAAATTATTTAAAAATTATGCGTGACATCAAACTTTGATTCAAGCAATAGGTATTGTTCTGATAACACATTCCATTCAAGGTATATCCCACCTGTGTAAAGTGGCATTCAAGGTCTCGCTCCCAGGGTAAGAGCATGCAGTCACAGTGACCTACATGGCGATGAAAATTTTCTGCAACCAGAAGAGAATTGGGTCATGTTAAGAGCTTAATTGTTGAAGTGAGATTAAAGGACTATAAAATCTCGACTTTTTGATTTTGGCATTCAGAGGGCTGTAAAGAGAAAGTGTTGAAAGATGCTTTCTCATAGGCAAAAACCACTTTCAGAAGGTTTGATGTTCACGATAGCCTTTACTAAGAAAATTTGGCCTCAGTGAGAATCGAACTCACGACCCCTGGTTTACAAGACCAGTGCTCTAACCCCTGAGCTATGAAGCCTGCATTTTGAAACAGTCCCACAATATTTTTGACCAATTCTATATTCCTTTTTCAAAAATCTTAGAATGTCATAAGTAGGAATGAACCCATGCTTCCTGAAAAGATCATGCGGCCATCCTCAAATACACAAGTCGAAAAAATTGCGAAACTCAAAGAAAGTTTGGTCGTGCTAAGAGTCCAATTCTTGGGATGAAATATAAAGCCTGGAGCAGTTTTTCATTCCCTGGTGCAGCACTGCTTTATATTAGTTGAGGATTTAATAGTCAGAGGGTTGAACAGAAAAAGTTTTGAAGGACTTTTTCCTTCCTTGATTCAAATTGCAGGTTTAAAAGCAAAGCGCTCACATCAGCCCAGTATGTGTGCATATCTTTTCTTTTAGTTATGTTCTGATAGAACCCTGTTGAAAAAACCTAAGCAGATTTGAAAGCTGGTAGTAACATCAATTCACCATTAAAAAGCATCTTATGTACTAGAATATTTAGCTTCTTGAGAACAGCCACATTGGTTCTACTAACATGGTTCCAAAACAGCTCTTTTCACCATCAGCCTAGACTAAGATGTTAAGCCCCAGTTCTTAATGCCTCGGTAATCCTCGTGCTGCTTGGCACTACAATCCTTTTTCTTCATTCTTACCAGAAGGTCTTTTTATTCTGAAAATATTTTCATGTAGCAATTGCTAAAACATCCTGGGTAATATTTAAGCAAAACTGAGCTGCCAGAAGCGGTATTTGAACCCACAAGTCCAGGAGAGCATACAACCTGAACGTAGTCCCCCAGACCGCTCAACCATTCGGCAGCTTGCAGATTTTGGTGAGATACCAAAGATCATCGTAAGCATCAACAAAAAAGGTTTATCTTTTTTGACTAAGCAAGCAACTAAAAGCGCTTCAAAACAATAGACGGGAGAGAAGGCATTGTTCGTCTGATAGTGTGCTCCAAGCATGTGCTAACCTGTGTTAAGGGAATCCTGCAAGTAAAGGTTTGAGTGAGTTGTGCACATGATCTAATGTGAATGGTGTGATCCATTTTGATTAATACAAAAGGTTTTATCTATATTTGTAATTCTGCCTGTAATGACAATCAGATCACTACTAAAAAGCGATTTCTACAGAGCAGAATAATAGGGCTAGGTGGAAAGAGTGAAAACTGCAAGATTTTAATTTCCCAAATCATTAAAATTATTTAAAAATTATGCGTGACATCAAACTTTGATTCAAGCAATAGGTATTGTTATGATAACACATTCCATTCAAGGTATATCCCACCTGTGTAAAGTGGCATTCAAGGTCTCGCTCCCAGGGTAAGAGCATGCAGTCACAGTGACCTACATGGCGATGAAAATTTTCTGCAACCAGAAGAGAATTGGGTCATGTTAAGAGCTTAATTGTTGAAGTGAGATTAAAGGACTATAAAATCTCGACTTTTTGATTTTGGCATTCAGAGGGCTGTAAAGAGAAAGTGTTGAAAGATGCTTTCTCATAGGCAAAAACCACTTTCAGAAGGTTTGATGTTCACGATAGCCTTTACTAAGAAAATTTGGCCTCAGTGAGAATCGAACTCACGACCCCTGGTTTACAAGACCAGTGCTCTAACCCCTGAGCTATGAAGCCTGCATTTTGAAACAGTCCCACAATATTTTTGACCAATTCTATATTCCTTTTTCAAAAATCTTAGAATGTCATAAGTAGGAATGAACCCATGCTTCCTGAAAAGATCATGCGGCCATCCTCAAATACACAAGTCGAAAAAATTGCGAAACTCAAAGAAAGTTTGGTCGTGCTAAGAGTCCAATTCTTGGGATGAAATATAAAGCCTGGAGCAGTTTTTCATTCCCTGGTGCAGCACTGCTTTATATTAGTTGAGGATTTAATAGTCAGAGGGTTGAACAGAAAAAGTTTTGAAGGACTTTTTCCTTCCTTGATTCAAATTGCAGGTTTAAAAGCAAAGCGCTCACATCAGCCCAGTATGTGTGCATATCTTTTCTTTTAGTTATGTTCTGATAGAACCCTGTTGAAAAAACCTAAGCAGATTTGAAAGCTGGTAGTAACATCAATTCACCATTAAAAAGCATCTTATGTACTAGAATATTTAGCTTCTTGAGAACAGCCACATTGGTTCTACTAACATGGTTCCAAAACAGCTCTTTTCACCATCAGCCTAGACTAAGATGTTAAGCCCCAGTTCTTAATGCCTCGGTAATCCTCGTGCTGCTTGGCACTACAATCCTTTTTCTTCATTCTTACCAGAAGGTCTTTTTATTCTGAAAATATTTTCATGTAGCAATTGCTAAAACATCCTGGGTAATATTTAAGCAAAACTGAGCTGCCAGAAGCGGTATTTGAACCCACAAGTCCAGGAGAGCATACAACCTGAACGTAGTCCCCCAGACCGCTCAACCATTCGGCAGCTTGCAGATTTTGGTGAGATACCAAAGATCATCGTAAGCATCAACAAAAAAGGTTTATCTTTTTTGACTAAGCAAGCAACTAAAAGCGCTTCAAAACAATAGACGGGAGAGAAGGCATTGTTCGTCTGATAGTGTGCTCCAAGCATGTGCTAACCTGTGTTAAGGGAATCCTGCAAGTAAAGGTTTGAGTGAGTTGTGCACATGATCTAATGTGAATGGTGTGATCCATTTTGATTAATACAAAAGGTTTTATCTATATTTGTAATTCTGCCTGTAATGACAATCAGATCACTACTAAAAAGCGATTTCTACAGAGCAGAATAATAGGTTCTTAATGCCTCGGTAATCCTCGTGCTGCTTGGCACTACAATCCTTTTTCTTCATTCTTACCAGAAGGTCTTTTTATTCTGAAAATATTTTCATGTAGCAATTGCTAAAACATCCTGGGTAATATTTAAGCAAAACTGAGCTGCCAGAAGCGGTATTTGAACCCACAAGTCCAGGAGAGCATACAACCTGAACGTAGTCCCCCAGACCGCTCAACCATTCGGCAGCTTGCAGATTTTGGTGAGATACCAAAGATCATCGTAAGCATCAACAAAAAAGGTTTATCTTTTTTGACTAAGCAAGCAACTAAAAGCGCTTCAAAACAATAGACGGGAGAGAAGGCATTGTTCGTCTGATAGTGTGCTCCAAGCATGTGCTAACCTGTGTTAAGGGAATCCTGCAAGTAAAGGTTTGAGTGAGTTGTGCACATGATCTAATGTGAATGGTGTGATCCATTTTGATTAATACAAAAGGTTTTATCTATATTTGTAATTCTGCCTGTAATGACAATCAGATCACTACTAAAAAGCGATTTCTACAGAGCAGAATAATAGGGCTAGGTGGAAAGAGTGAAAACTGCAAGATTTTAATTTCCCAAATCATTAAAATTATTTAAAAATTATGCGTGACATCAAACTTTGATTCAAGCAATAGGTATTGTTCTGATAACACATTCCATTCAAGGTATATCCCACCTGTGTAAAGTGGCATTCAAGGTCTCGCTCCCAGGGTAAGAGCATGCAGTCACAGTGGCGATGAAATTTTCTGCAACCAGAAGAGAATTGGGTCATGTTAAGAGCTTAATTGTTGAAGTGAGATTAAAGGACTATAAAATCTCGACTTTTTGATTTTGGCATTCAGAGGGCTGTAAAGAGAAAGTGTTGAAAGATGCTTTCTCATAGGCAAAAACCACTTTCAGAAGGTTTGATGTTCACGATAGCCTTTACTAAGAAAATTTGGCCTCAGTGAGAATCGAACTCACGACCCCTGGTTTACAAGACCAGTGCTCTAACCCCTGAGCTATGAAGCCTGCATTTTGAAACAGTCCCACAATATTTTTGACCAATTCTATATTCCTTTTTCAAAAATCTTAGAATGTCATAAGTAGGAATGAACCCATGCTTCCTGAAAAGATCATGCGGCCATCCTCAAATACACAAGTCGAAAAAATTGCGAAACTCAAAGAAAGTTTGGTCGTGCTAAGAGTCCAATTCTTGGGATGAAATATAAAGCCTGGAGCAGTTTTTCATTCCCTGGTGCAGCACTGCTTTATATTAGTTGAGGATTTAATAGTCAGAGGGTTGAACAGAAAAAGTTTTGAAGGACTTTTTCCTTCCTTGATTCAAATTGCAGGTTTAAAAGCAAAGCGCTCACATCAGCCCAGTATGTGTGCATATCTTTTCTTTTAGTTATGTTCTGATAGAACCCTGTTGAAAAAACCTAAGCAGATTTGAAAGCTGGTAGTAACATCAATTCACCATTAAAAAGCATCTTATGTACTAGAATATTTAGCTTCTTGAGAACAGCCACATTGGTTCTACTAACATGGTTCCAAAACAGCTCTTTTCACCATCAGCCTAGACTAAGATGTTAAGCCCCAGTTCTTAATGCCTCGGTAATCCTCGTGCTGCTTGGCACTACAATCCTTTTTCTTCATTCTTACCAGAAGGTCTTTTTATTCTGAAAATATTTTCATGTAGCAATTGCTAAAACATCCTGGGTAATATTTAAGCAAAACTGAGCTGCCAGAAGCGGTATTTGAACCCACAAGTCCAGGAGAGCATACAACCTGAACGTAGTCCCCCAGACCGCTCAACCATTCGGCAGCTTGCAGATTTTGGTGAGATACCAAAGATCATCGTAAGCATCAACAAAAAAGGTTTATCTTTTTTGACTAAGCAAGCAACTAAAAGCGCTTCAAAACAATAGACGGGAGAGAAGGCATTGTTCGTCTGATAGTGTGCTCCAAGCATGTGCTAACCTGTGTTAAGGGAATCCTGCAAGTAAAGGTTTGAGTGAGTTGTGCACATGATCTAATGTGAATGGTGTGATCCATTTTGATTAATACAAAAGGTTTTATCTATATTTGTAATTCTGCCTGTAATGACAATCAGATCACTACTAAAAAGCGATTTCTACAGAGCAGAATAATAGGGCTAGGTGGAAAGAGTGAAAACTGCAAGATTTTAATTTCCCAAATCATTAAAATTATTTAAAAATTATGCGTGACATCAAACTTTGATTCAAGCAATAGGTATTGTTCTGATAACACATTCCATTCAAGGTATATCCCACCTGTGTAAAGTGGCATTCAAGGTCTCGCTCCCAGGGTAAGAGCATGCAGTCACAGTGACCTACATGGCGATGAAAATTTTCTGCAACCAGAAGAGAATTGGGTCATGTTAAGAGCTTAATTGTTGAAGTGAGATTAAAGGACTATAAAATCTCGACTTTTTGATTTTGGCATTCAGAGGGCTGTAAAGAGAAAGTGTTGAAAGATGCTTTCTCATAGGCAAAAACCACTTTCAGAAGGTTTGATGTTCACGATAGCCTTTACTAAGAAAATTTGGCCTCAGTGAGAATCGAACTCACGACCCCTGGTTTACAAGACCAGTGCTCTAACCCCTGAGCTATGAAGCCTGCATTTTGAAACAGTCCCACAATATTTTTGACCAATTCTATATTCCTTTTTCAAAAATCTTAGAATGTCATAAGTAGGAATGAACCCATGCTTCCTGAAAAGATCATGCGGCCATCCTCAAATACACAAGTCGAAAAAATTGCGAAACTCAAAGAAAGTTTGGTCGTGCTAAGAGTCCAATTCTTGGGATGAAATATAAAGCCTGGAGCAGTTTTTCATTCCCTGGTGCAGCACTGCTTTATATTAGTTGAGGATTTAATAGTCAGAGGGTTGAACAGAAAAAGTTTTGAAGGACTTTTTCCTTCCTTGATTCAAATTGCAGGTTTAAAAGCAAAGCGTTCACATCAGCCCAGTATGTGTGCATATCTTTTCTTTTAGTTATGTTCTGATAGAACCCTGTTGAAAAAACCTAAGCAGATTTGAAAGCTGGTAGTAACATCAATTCACCATTAAAAAGCATCTTATGTACTAGAATATTTAGCTTCTTGAGAACAGCCACATTGGTTCTACTAACATGGTTCCAAAACAGCTCTTTTCACCATCAGCCTAGACTAAGATGTTAAGCCCCAGTTCTTAATGCCTCGGTAATCCTCGTGCTGCTTGGCACTACAATCCTTTTTCTTCATTCTTACCAGAAGGTCTTTTTATTCTGAAAATATTTTCATGTAGCAATTGCTAAAACATCCTGGGTAATATTTAAGCAAAACTGAGCTGCCAGAAGCGGTATTTGAACCCACAAGTCCAGGAGAGCATACAACCTGAACGTAGTCCCCCAGACCGCTCAACCATTCGGCAGCTTGCAGATTTTGGTGAGATACCAAAGATCATCGTAAGCATCAACAAAAAAGGTTTATCTTTTTTGACTAAGCAAGCAACTAAAAGCGCTTCAAAACAATAGACGGGAGAGAAGGCATTGTTCGTCTGATAGTGTGCTCCAAGCATGTGCTAACCTGTGTTAAGGGAATCCTGCAAGTAAAGGTTTGAGTGAGTTGTGCACATGATCTAATGTGAATGGTGTGATCCATTTTGATTAATACAAAAGGTTTTATCTATATTTGTAATTCTGCCTGTAATGACAATCAGATCACTACTAAAAAGCGATTTCTACAGAGCAGAATAATAGGGCTAGGTGGAAAGAGTGAAAACTGCAAGATTTTAATTTCCCAAATCATTAAAATTATTTAAAAATTATGTGTGACATCAAACTTTGATTCAAGCAATAGGTATTGTTCTGATAACACATTCCATTCAAGGTATATCCCACCTGTGTAAAGTGGCATTCAAGGTCTCGCTCCCAGGGTAAGAGCATGCAGTCACAGTGACCTACATGGCGATGAAAATTTTCTGCAACCAGAAGAGAATTGGGTCATGTTAAGAGCTTAATTGTTGAAGTGAGATTAAAGGACTATAAAATCTCGACTTTTTGATTTTGGCATTCAGAGGGCTGTAAAGAGAAAGTGTTGAAAGATGCTTTCTCATAGGCAAAAACCACTTTCAGAAGGTTTGATGTTCACGATAGCCTTTACTAAGAAAATTTGGCCTCAGTGAGAATCGAACTCACGACCCCTGGTTTACAAGACCAGTGCTCTAACCCCTGAGCTATGAAGCCTGCATTTTGAAACAGTCCCACAATATTTTTGACCAATTCTATATTCCTTTTTCAAAAATCTTAGAATGTCATAAGTAGGAATGAACCCATGCTTCCTGAAAAGATCATGCGGCCATCCTCAAATACACAAGTCGAAAAAATTGCGAAACTCAAAGAAAGTTTGGTCGTGCTAAGAGTCCAATTCTTGGGATGAAATATAAAGCCTGGAGCAGTTTTTCATTCCCTGGTGCAGCACTGCTTTATATTAGTTGAGGATTTAATAGTCAGAGGGTTGAACAGAAAAAGTTTTGAAGGACTTTTTCCTTCCTTGATTCAAATTGCAGGTTTAAAAGCAAAGCGCTCACATCAGCCCAGTATGTGTGCATATCTTTTCTTTTAGTTATGTTCTGATAGAACCCTGTTGAAAAAACCTAAGCAGATTTGAAAGCTGGTAGTAACATCAATTCACCATTAAAAAGCATCTTATGTACTAGAATATTTAGCTTCTTGAGAACAGCCACATTGGTTCTACTAACATGGTTCCAAAACAGCTCTTTTCACCATCAGCCTAGACTAAGATGTTAAGCCCCAGTTCTTAATGCCTCGGTAATCCTCGTGCTGCTTGGCACTACAATCCTTTTTCTTCATTCTTACCAGAAGGTCTTTTTATTCTGAAAATATTTTCATGTAGCAATTGCTAAAACATCCTGGGTAATATTTAAGCAAAACTGAGCTGCCAGAAGCGGTATTTGAACCCACAAGTCCAGGAGAGCATACAACCTGAACGTAGTCCCCCAGACCGCTCAACCATTCGGCAGCTTGCAGATTTTGGTGAGATACCAAAGATCATCGTAAGCATCAACAAAAAAGGTTTATCTTTTTTGACTAAGCAAGCAACTAAAAGCGCTTCAAAACAATAGACGGGAGAGAAGGCATTGTTCGTCTGATAGTGTGCTCCAAGCATGTGCTAACCTGTGTTAAGGGAATCCTGCAAGTAAAGGTTTGAGTGAGTTGTGCACATGATCTAATGTGAATGGTGTGATCCATTTTGATTAATACAAAAGGTTTTATCTATATTTGTAATTCTGCCTGTAATGACAATCAGATCACTACTAAAAAGCGATTTCTACAGAGCAGAATAATAGGGCTAGGTGGAAAGAGTGAAAACTGCAAGATTTTAATTTCCCAAATCATTAAAATTATTTAAAAATTATGCGTGACATCAAACTTTGATTCAAGCAATAGGTATTGTTCTGATAACACATTCCATTCAAGGTATATCCCACCTGTGTAAAGTGGCATTCAAGGTCTCGCTCCCAGGGTAAGAGCATGCAGTCACAGTGACCTACATGGCGATGAAAATTTTCTGCAACCAGAAGAGAATTGGGTCATGTTAAGAGCTTAATTGTTGAAGTGAGATTAAAGGACTATAAAATCTCGACTTTTTGATTTTGGCATTCAGAGGGCTGTAAAGAGAAAGTGTTGAAAGATGCTTTCTCATAGGCAAAAACCACTTTCAGAAGGTTTGATGTTCACGATAGCCTTTACTAAGAAAATTTGGCCTCAGTGAGAATCGAACTCACGACCCCTGGTTTACAAGACCAGTGCTCTAACCCCTGAGCTATGAAGCCTGCATTTTGAAACAGTCCCACAATATTTTTGACCAATTCTATATTCCTTTTTCAAAAATCTTAGAATGTCATAAGTAGGAATGAACCCATGCTTCCTGAAAAGATCATGCGGCCATCCTCAAATACACAAGTCGAAAAAATTGCGAAACTCAAAGAAAGTTTGGTCGTGCTAAGAGTCCAATTCTTGGGATGAAATATAAAGCCTGGAGCAGTTTTTCATTCCCTGGTGCAGCACTGCTTTATATTAGTTGAGGATTTAATAGTCAGAGGGTTGAACAGAAAAAGTTTTGAAGGACTTTTTCCTTCCTTGATTCAAATTGCAGGTTTAAAAGCAAAGCGCTCACATCAGCCCAGTATGTGTGCATATCTTTTCTTTTAGTTATGTTCTGATAGAACCCTGTTGAAAAAACCTAAGCAGATTTGAAAGCTGGTAGTAACATCAATTCACCATTAAAAAGCATCTTATGTACTAGAATATTTAGCTTCTTGAGAACAGCCACATTGGTTCTACTAACATGGTTCCAAAACAGCTCTTTTCACCATCAGCCTAGACTAAGATGTTAAGCCCCAGTTCTTAATGCCTCGGTAATCCTCGTGCTGCTTGGCACTACAATCCTTTTTCTTCATTCTTACCAGAAGGTCTTTTTATTCTGAAAATATTTTCATGTAGCAATTGCTAAAACATCCTGGGTAATATTTAAGCAAAACTGAGCTGCCAGAAGCGGTATTTGAACCCACAAGTCCAGGAGAGCATACAACCTGAACGTAGTCCCCCAGACCGCTCAACCATTCGGCAGCTTGCAGATTTTGGTGAGATACCAAAGATCATCGTAAGCATCAACAAAAAAGGTTTATCTTTTTTGACTAAGCAAGCAACTAAAAGCGCTTCAAAACAATAGACGGGAGAGAAGGCATTGTTCGTCTGATAGTGTGCTCCAAGCATGTGCTAACCTGTGTTAAGGGAATCCTGCAAGTAAAGGTTTGAGTGAGTTGTGCACATGATCTAATGTGAATGGTGTGATCCATTTTGATTAATACAAAAGGTTTTATCTATATTTGTAATTCTGCCTGTAATGACAATCAGATCACTACTAAAAAGCGATTTCTACAGAGCAGAATAATAGGGCTAGGTGGAAAGAGTGAAAACTGCAAGATTTTAATTTCCCAAATCATTAAAATTATTTAAAAATTATGCGTGACATCAAACTTTGATTCAAGCAATAGGTATTGTTCTGATAACACATTCCATTCAAGGTATATCCCACCTGTGTAAAGTGGCATTCAAGGTCTCGCTCCCAGGGTAAGAGCATGCAGTCACAGTGACCTACATGGCGATGAAAATTTTCTGCAACCAGAAGAGAATTGGGTCATGTTAAGAGCTTAATTGTTGAAGTGAGATTAAAGGACTATAAAATCTCGACTTTTTGATTTTGGCATTCAGAGGGCTGTAAAGAGAAAGTGTTGAAAGATGCTTTCTCATAGGCAAAAACCACTTTCAGAAGGTTTGATGTTCACGATAGCCTTTACTAAGAAAATTTGGCCTCAGTGAGAATCGAACTCACGAACTCAGTGAGAATCGAACCTACCTACGAGAATCGAACTCACGAACTCAGTGAGAATCGAACTTACAAGACCAGTGCTCTAACCCCTGAGCTATGAAGCCTGCATTTTGAAAGAGTCCCACAATATTTTTGACCAATTCTATATTCCTTTTTCAAAAATCTTAGAATGTCATAAGTAGGAATGAACCCATGCTTCCTGAAAAGATCATGCGGCCATCCTCAAATACACAAGTCGAAAAAATTGCGAAACTCAAAGAAAGTTTGGTCGTGCTAAGAGTCCAATTCTTGGGATGAAATATAAAGCCTGGAGCAGTTTTTCATTCCCTGGTGCAGCACTGCTTTATATTAGTTGAGGATTTAATAGTCAGAGGGTTGAACAGAAAAAGTTTTGAAGGACTTTTTCCTTCCTTGATTCAAATTGCAGGTTTAAAAGCAAAGCGCTCACATCAGCCCAGTATGTGTGCATATCTTTTCTTTTAGTTATGTTCTGATAGAACCCTGTTGAAAAAACCTAAGCAGATTTGAAAGCTGGTAGTAACATCAATTCACCATTAAAAAGCATCTTATGTACTAGAATATTTAGCTTCTTGAGAACAGCCACATTGGTTCTACTAACATGGTTCCAAAACAGCTCTTTTCACCATCAGCCTAGACTAAGATGTTAAGCCCCAGTTCTTAATGCCTCGGTAATCCTCGTGCTGCTTGGCACTACAATCCTTTTTCTTCATTCTTACCAGAAGGTCTTTTTATTCTGAAAATATTTTCATGTAGCAATTGCTAAAACATCCTGGGTAATATTTAAGCAAAACTGAGCTGCCAGAAGCGGTATTTGAACCCACAAGTCCAGGAGAGCATACAACCTGAACGTAGTCCCCCAGACCGCTCAACCATTCGGCAGCTTGCAGATTTTGGTGAGATACCAAAGATCATCGTAAGCATCAACAAAAAAGGTTTATCTTTTTTGACTAAGCAAGCAACTAAAAGCGCTTCAAAACAATAGACGGGAGAGAAGGCATTGTTCGTCTGATAGTGTGCTCCAAGCATGTGCTAACCTGTGTTAAGGGAATCCTGCAAGTAAAGGTTTGAGTGAGTTGTGCACATGATCTAATGTGAATGGTGTGATCCATTTTGATTAATACAAAAGGTTTTATCTATATTTGTAATTCTGCCTGTAATGACAATCAGATCACTACTAAAAAGCGATTTCTACAGAGCAGAATAATAGGGCTAGGTGGAAAGAGTGAAAACTGCAAGATTTTAATTTCCCAAATCATTAAAATTATTTAAAAATTATGCGTGACATCAAACTTTGATTCAAGCAATAGGTATTGTTCTGATAACACATTCCATTCAAGGTATATCCCACCTGTGTAAAGTGGCATTCAAGGTCTCGCTCCCAGGGTAAGAGCATGCAGTCACAGTGACCTACATGGCGATGAAAATTTTCTGCAACCAGAAGAGAATTGGGTCATGTTAAGAGCTTAATTGTTGAAGTGAGATTAAAGGACTATAAAATCTCGACTTTTTGATTTTGGCATTCAGAGGGCTGTAAAGAGAAAGTGTTGAAAGATGCTTTCTCATAGGCAAAAACCACTTTCAGAAGGTTTGATGTTCACGATAGCCTTTACTAAGAAAATTTGGCCTCAGTGAGAATCGAACTCACGACCCCTGGTTTACAAGACCAGTGCTCTAACCCCTGAGCTATGAAGCCTGCATTTTGAAACAGTCCCACAATATTTTTGACCAATTCTATATTCCTTTTTCAAAAATCTTAGAATGTCATAAGTAGGAATGAACCCATGCTTCCTGAAAAGATCATGCGGCCATCCTCAAATACACAAGTCGAAAAAATTGCGAAACTCAAAGAAAGTTTGGTCGTGCTAAGAGTCCAATTCTTGGGATGAAATATAAAGCCTGGAGCAGTTTTTCATTCCCTGGTGCAGCACTGCTTTATATTAGTTGAGGATTTAATAGTCAGAGGGTTGAACAGAAAAAGTTTTGAAGGACTTTTTCCTTCCTTGATTCAAATTGCAGGTTTAAAAGCAAAGCGCTCACATCAGCCCAGTATGTGTGCATATCTTTTCTTTTAGTTATGTTCTGATAGAACCCTGTTGAAAAAACCTAAGCAGATTTGAAAGCTGGTAGTAACATCAATTCACCATTAAAAAGCATCTTATGTACTAGAATATTTAGCTTCTTGAGAACAGCCACATTGGTTCTACTAACATGGTTCCAAAACAGCTCTTTTCACCATCAGCCTAGACTAAGATGTTAAGCCCCAGTTCTTAATGCCTCGGTAATCCTCGTGCTGCTTGGCACTACAATCCTTTTTCTTCATTCTTACCAGAAGGTCTTTTTATTCTGAAAATATTTTCATGTAGCAATTGCTAAAACATCCTGGGTAATATTTAAGCAAAACTGAGCTGCCAGAAGCGGTATTTGAACCCACAAGTCCAGGAGAGCATACAACCTGAACGTAGTCCCCCAGACCGCTCAACCATTCGGCAGCTTGCAGATTTTGGTGAGATACCAAAGATCATCGTAAGCATCAACAAAAAAGGTTTATCTTTTTTGACTAAGCAAGCAACTAAAAGCGCTTCAAAACAATAGACGGGAGAGAAGGCATTGTTCGTCTGATAGTGTGCTCCAAGCATGTGCTAACCTGTGTTAAGGGAATCCTGCAAGTAAAGGTTTGAGTGAGTTGTGCACATGATCTAATGTGAATGGTGTGATCCATTTTGATTAATACAAAAGGTTTTATCTATATTTGTAATTCTGCCTGTAATGACAATCAGATCACTACTAAAAAGCGATTTCTACAGAGCAGAATAATAGGGCTAGGTGGAAAGAGTGAAAACTGCAAGATTTTAATTTCCCAAATCATTAAAATTATTTAAAAATTATGCGTGACATCAAACTTTGATTCAAGCAATAGGTATTGTTATGATAACACATTCCATTCAAGGTATATCCCACCTGTGTAAAGTGGCATTCAAGGTCTCGCTCCCAGGGTAAGAGCATGCAGTCACAGTGACCTACATGGCGATGAAAATTTTCTGCAACCAGAAGAGAATTGGGTCATGTTAAGAGCTTAATTGTTGAAGTGAGATTAAAGGACTATAAAATCTCGACTTTTTGATTTTGGCATTCAGAGGGCTGTAAAGAGAAAGTGTTGAAAGATGCTTTCTCATAGGCAAAAACCACTTTCAGAAGGTTTGATGTTCACGATAGCCTTTACTAAGAAAATTTGGCCTCAGTGAGAATCGAACTCACGACCCCTGGTTTACAAGACCAGTGCTCTAACCCCTGAGCTATGAAGCCTGCATTTTGAAACAGTCCCACAATATTTTTGACCAATTCTATATTCCTTTTTCAAAAATCTTAGAATGTCATAAGTAGGAATGAACCCATGCTTCCTGAAAAGATCATGCGGCCATCCTCAAATACACAAGTCGAAAAAATTGCGAAACTCAAAGAAAGTTTGGTCGTGCTAAGAGTCCAATTCTTGGGATGAAATATAAAGCCTGGAGCAGTTTTTCATTCCCTGGTGCAGCACTGCTTTATATTAGTTGAGGATTTAATAGTCAGAGGGTTGAACAGAAAAAGTTTTGAAGGACTTTTTCCTTCCTTGATTCAAATTGCAGGTTTAAAAGCAAAGCGCTCACATCAGCCCAGTATGTGTGCATATCTTTTCTTTTAGTTATGTTCTGATAGAACCCTGTTGAAAAAACCTAAGCAGATTTGAAAGCTGGTAGTAACATCAATTCACCATTAAAAAGCATCTTATGTACTAGAATATTTAGCTTCTTGAGAACAGCCACATTGGTTCTACTAACATGGTTCCAAAACAGCTCTTTTCACCATCAGCCTAGACTAAGATGTTAAGCCCCAGTTCTTAATGCCTCGGTAATCCTCGTGCTGCTTGGCACTACAATCCTTTTTCTTCATTCTTACCAGAAGGTCTTTTTATTCTGAAAATATTTTCATGTAGCAATTGCTAAAACATCCTGGGTAATATTTAAGCAAAACTGAGCTGCCAGAAGCGGTATTTGAACCCACAAGTCCAGGAGAGCATACAACCTGAACGTAGTCCCCCAGACCGCTCAACCATTCGGCAGCTTGCAGATTTTGGTGAGATACCAAAGATCATCGTAAGCATCAACAAAAAAGGTTTATCTTTTTTGACTAAGCAAGCAACTAAAAGCGCTTCAAAACAATAGACGGGAGAGAAGGCATTGTTCGTCTGATAGTGTGCTCCAAGCATGTGCTAACCTGTGTTAAGGGAATCCTGCAAGTAAAGGTTTGAGTGAGTTGTGCACATGATCTAATGTGAATGGTGTGATCCATTTTGATTAATACAAAAGGTTTTATCTATATTTGTAATTCTGCCTGTAATGACAATCAGATCACTACTAAAAAGCGATTTCTACAGAGCAGAATAATAGGGCTAGGTGGAAAGAGTGAAAACTGCAAGATTTTAATTTCCCAAATCATTAAAATTATTTAAAAATTATGCGTGACATCAAACTTTGATTCAAGCAATAGGTATTGTTCTGATAACACATTCCATTCAAGGTATATCCCACCTGTGTAAAGTGGCATTCAAGGTCTCGCTCCCAGGGTAAGAGCATGCAGTCACAGTGGCGATGAAATTTTCTGCAACCAGAAGAGAATTGGGTCATGTTAAGAGCTTAATTGTTGAAGTGAGATTAAAGGACTATAAAATCTCGACTTTTTGATTTTGGCATTCAGAGGGCTGTAAAGAGAAAGTGTTGAAAGATGCTTTCTCATAGGCAAAAACCACTTTCAGAAGGTTTGATGTTCACGATAGCCTTTACTAAGAAAATTTGGCCTCAGTGAGAATCGAACTCACGACCCCTGGTTTACAAGACCAGTGCTCTAACCCCTGAGCTATGAAGCCTGCATTTTGAAACAGTCCCACAATATTTTTGACCAATTCTATATTCCTTTTTCAAAAATCTTAGAATGTCATAAGTAGGAATGAACCCATGCTTCCTGAAAAGATCATGCGGCCATCCTCAAATACACAAGTCGAAAAAATTGCGAAACTCAAAGAAAGTTTGGTCGTGCTAAGAGTCCAATTCTTGGGATGAAATATAAAGCCTGGAGCAGTTTTTCATTCCCTGGTGCAGCACTGCTTTATATTAGTTGAGGATTTAATAGTCAGAGGGTTGAACAGAAAAAGTTTTGAAGGACTTTTTCCTTCCTTGATTCAAATTGCAGGTTTAAAAGCAAAGCGCTCACATCAGCCCAGTATGTGTGCATATCTTTTCTTTTAGTTATGTTCTGATAGAACCCTGTTGAAAAAACCTAAGCAGATTTGAAAGCTGGTAGTAACATCAATTCACCATTAAAAAGCATCTTATGTACTAGAATATTTAGCTTCTTGAGAACAGCCACATTGGTTCTACTAACATGGTTCCAAAACAGCTCTTT
Organism: Eleutherodactylus coqui; assembly: GCF_035609145.1. NCBI lineage: Eukaryota > Metazoa > Chordata > Amphibia > Anura > Eleutherodactylidae > Eleutherodactylus > Eleutherodactylus coqui. Next base: position 95,895 of record NW_027102579.1, on the reverse strand, counting down.
TCACCATCAGCCTAGACTAAGATGTTAAGCCCCAGTTCTTAATGCCTCGGTAATCCTCGTGCTGCTTGGCACTACAATCCTTTTTCTTCATTCTTACCAGAAGGTCTTTTTATTCTGAAAATATTTTCATGTAGCAATTGCTAAAACATCCTGGGTAATATTTAAGCAAAACTGAGCTGCCAGAAGCGGTATTTGAACCCACAAGTCCAGGAGAGCATACAACCTGAACGTAGTCCCCCAGACCGCTCAACCATTCGGCAGCTTGCAGATTTTGGTGAGATACCAAAGATCATCGTAAGCATCAACAAAAAAGGTTTATCTTTTTTGACTAAGCAAGCAACTAAAAGCGCTTCAAAACAATAGACGGGAGAGAAGGCATTGTTCGTCTGATAGTGTGCTCCAAGCATGTGCTAACCTGTGTTAAGGGAATCCTGCAAGTAAAGGTTTGAGTGAGTTGTGCACATGATCTAATGTGAATGGTGTGATCCATTTTGATTAATACAAAAGGTTTTATCTATATTTGTAATTCTGCCTGTAATGACAATCAGATCACTACTAAAAAGCGATTTCTACAGAGCAGAATAATAGGGCTAGGTGGAAAGAGTGAAAACTGCAAGATTTTAATTTCCCAAATCATTAAAATTATTTAAAAATTATGCGTGACATCAAACTTTGATTCAAGCAATAGGTATTGTTCTGATAACACATTCCATTCAAGGTATATCCCACCTGTGTAAAGTGGCATTCAAGGTCTCGCTCCCAGGGTAAGAGCATGCAGTCACAGTGACCTACATGGCGATGAAAATTTTCTGCAACCAGAAGAGAATTGGGTCATGTTAAGAGCTTAATTGTTGAAGTGAGATTAAAGGACTATAAAATCTCGACTTTTTGATTTTGGCATTCAGAGGGCTGTAAAGAGAAAGTGTTGAAAGATGCTTTCTCATAGGCAAAAACCACTTTCAGAAGGTTTGATGTTCACGATAGCCTTTACTAAGAAAATTTGGCCTCAGTGAGAATCGAACTCACGACCCCTGGTTTACAAGACCAGTGCTCTAACCCCTGAGCTATGAAGCCTGCATTTTGAAACAGTCCCACAATATTTTTGACCAATTCTATATTCCTTTTTCAAAAATCTTAGAATGTCATAAGTAGGAATGAACCCATGCTTCCTGAAAAGATCATGCGGCCATCCTCAAATACACAAGTCGAAAAAATTGCGAAACTCAAAGAAAGTTTGGTCGTGCTAAGAGTCCAATTCTTGGGATGAAATATAAAGCCTGGAGCAGTTTTTCATTCCCTGGTGCAGCACTGCTTTATATTAGTTGAGGATTTAATAGTCAGAGGGTTGAACAGAAAAAGTTTTGAAGGACTTTTTCCTTCCTTGATTCAAATTGCAGGTTTAAAAGCAAAGCGTTCACATCAGCCCAGTATGTGTGCATATCTTTTCTTTTAGTTATGTTCTGATAGAACCCTGTTGAAAAAACCTAAGCAGATTTGAAAGCTGGTAGTAACATCAATTCACCATTAAAAAGCATCTTATGTACTAGAATATTTAGCTTCTTGAGAACAGCCACATTGGTTCTACTAACATGGTTCCAAAACAGCTCTTTTCACCATCAGCCTAGACTAAGATGTTAAGCCCCAGTTCTTAATGCCTCGGTAATCCTCGTGCTGCTTGGCACTACAATCCTTTTTCTTCATTCTTACCAGAAGGTCTTTTTATTCTGAAAATATTTTCATGTAGCAATTGCTAAAACATCCTGGGTAATATTTAAGCAAAACTGAGCTGCCAGAAGCGGTATTTGAACCCACAAGTCCAGGAGAGCATACAACCTGAACGTAGTCCCCCAGACCGCTCAACCATTCGGCAGCTTGCAGATTTTGGTGAGATACCAAAGATCATCGTAAGCATCAACAAAAAAGGTTTATCTTTTTTGACTAAGCAAGCAACTAAAAGCGCTTCAAAACAATAGACGGGAGAGAAGGCATTGTTCGTCTGATAGTGTGCTCCAAGCATGTGCTAACCTGTGTTAAGGGAATCCTGCAAGTAAAGGTTTGAGTGAGTTGTGCACATGATCTAATGTGAATGGTGTGATCCATTTTGATTAATACAAAAGGTTTTATCTATATTTGTAATTCTGCCTGTAATGACAATCAGATCACTACTAAAAAGCGATTTCTACAGAGCAGAATAATAGGGCTAGGTGGAAAGAGTGAAAACTGCAAGATTTTAATTTCCCAAATCATTAAAATTATTTAAAAATTATGTGTGACATCAAACTTTGATTCAAGCAATAGGTATTGTTCTGATAACACATTCCATTCAAGGTATATCCCACCTGTGTAAAGTGGCATTCAAGGTCTCGCTCCCAGGGTAAGAGCATGCAGTCACAGTGACCTACATGGCGATGAAAATTTTCTGCAACCAGAAGAGAATTGGGTCATGTTAAGAGCTTAATTGTTGAAGTGAGATTAAAGGACTATAAAATCTCGACTTTTTGATTTTGGCATTCAGAGGGCTGTAAAGAGAAAGTGTTGAAAGATGCTTTCTCATAGGCAAAAACCACTTTCAGAAGGTTTGATGTTCACGATAGCCTTTACTAAGAAAATTTGGCCTCAGTGAGAATCGAACTCACGACCCCTGGTTTACAAGACCAGTGCTCTAACCCCTGAGCTATGAAGCCTGCATTTTGAAACAGTCCCACAATATTTTTGACCAATTCTATATTCCTTTTTCAAAAATCTTAGAATGTCATAAGTAGGAATGAACCCATGCTTCCTGAAAAGATCATGCGGCCATCCTCAAATACACAAGTCGAAAAAATTGCGAAACTCAAAGAAAGTTTGGTCGTGCTAAGAGTCCAATTCTTGGGATGAAATATAAAGCCTGGAGCAGTTTTTCATTCCCTGGTGCAGCACTGCTTTATATTAGTTGAGGATTTAATAGTCAGAGGGTTGAACAGAAAAAGTTTTGAAGGACTTTTTCCTTCCTTGATTCAAATTGCAGGTTTAAAAGCAAAGCGCTCACATCAGCCCAGTATGTGTGCATATCTTTTCTTTTAGTTATGTTCTGATAGAACCCTGTTGAAAAAACCTAAGCAGATTTGAAAGCTGGTAGTAACATCAATTCACCATTAAAAAGCATCTTATGTACTAGAATATTTAGCTTCTTGAGAACAGCCACATTGGTTCTACTAACATGGTTCCAAAACAGCTCTTTTCACCATCAGCCTAGACTAAGATGTTAAGCCCCAGTTCTTAATGCCTCGGTAATCCTCGTGCTGCTTGGCACTACAATCCTTTTTCTTCATTCTTACCAGAAGGTCTTTTTATTCTGAAAATATTTTCATGTAGCAATTGCTAAAACATCCTGGGTAATATTTAAGCAAAACTGAGCTGCCAGAAGCGGTATTTGAACCCACAAGTCCAGGAGAGCATACAACCTGAACGTAGTCCCCCAGACCGCTCAACCATTCGGCAGCTTGCAGATTTTGGTGAGATACCAAAGATCATCGTAAGCATCAACAAAAAAGGTTTATCTTTTTTGACTAAGCAAGCAACTAAAAGCGCTTCAAAACAATAGACGGGAGAGAAGGCATTGTTCGTCTGATAGTGTGCTCCAAGCATGTGCTAACCTGTGTTAAGGGAATCCTGCAAGTAAAGGTTTGAGTGAGTTGTGCACATGATCTAATGTGAATGGTGTGATCCATTTTGATTAATACAAAAGGTTTTATCTATATTTGTAATTCTGCCTGTAATGACAATCAGATCACTACTAAAAAGCGATTTCTACAGAGCAGAATAATAGGTTCTTAATGCCTCGGTAATCCTCGTGCTGCTTGGCACTACAATCCTTTTTCTTCATTCTTACCAGAAGGTCTTTTTATTCTGAAAATATTTTCATGTAGCAATTGCTAAAACATCCTGGGTAATATTTAAGCAAAACTGAGCTGCCAGAAGCGGTATTTGAACCCACAAGTCCAGGAGAGCATACAACCTGAACGTAGTCCCCCAGACCGCTCAACCATTCGGCAGCTTGCAGATTTTGGTGAGATACCAAAGATCATCGTAAGCATCAACAAAAAAGGTTTATCTTTTTTGACTAAGCAAGCAACTAAAAGCGCTTCAAAACAATAGACGGGAGAGAAGGCATTGTTCGTCTGATAGTGTGCTCCAAGCATGTGCTAACCTGTGTTAAGGGAATCCTGCAAGTAAAGGTTTGAGTGAGTTGTGCACATGATCTAATGTGAATGGTGTGATCCATTTTGATTAATACAAAAGGTTTTATCTATATTTGTAATTCTGCCTGTAATGACAATCAGATCACTACTAAAAAGCGATTTCTACAGAGCAGAATAATAGGGCTAGGTGGAAAGAGTGAAAACTGCAAGATTTTAATTTCCCAAATCATTAAAATTATTTAAAAATTATGCGTGACATCAAACTTTGATTCAAGCAATAGGTATTGTTCTGATAACACATTCCATTCAAGGTATATCCCACCTGTGTAAAGTGGCATTCAAGGTCTCGCTCCCAGGGTAAGAGCATGCAGTCACAGTGACCTACATGGCGATGAAAATTTTCTGCAACCAGAAGAGAATTGGGTCATGTTAAGAGCTTAATTGTTGAAGTGAGATTAAAGGACTATAAAATCTCGACTTTTTGATTTTGGCATTCAGAGGGCTGTAAAGAGAAAGTGTTGAAAGATGCTTTCTCATAGGCAAAAACCACTTTCAGAAGGTTTGATGTTCACGATAGCCTTTACTAAGAAAATTTGGCCTCAGTGAGAATCGAACTCACGACCCCTGGTTTACAAGACCAGTGCTCTAACCCCTGAGCTATGAAGCCTGCATTTTGAAACAGTCCCACAATATTTTTGACCAATTCTATATTCCTTTTTCAAAAATCTTAGAATGTCATAAGTAGGAATGAACCCATGCTTCCTGAAAAGATCATGCGGCCATCCTCAAATACACAAGTCGAAAAAATTGCGAAACTCAAAGAAAGTTTGGTCGTGCTAAGAGTCCAATTCTTGGGATGAAATATAAAGCCTGGAGCAGTTTTTCATTCCCTGGTGCAGCACTGCTTTATATTAGTTGAGGATTTAATAGTCAGAGGGTTGAACAGAAAAAGTTTTGAAGGACTTTTTCCTTCCTTGATTCAAATTGCAGGTTTAAAAGCAAAGCGCTCACATCAGCCCAGTATGTGTGCATATCTTTTCTTTTAGTTATGTTCTGATAGAACCCTGTTGAAAAAACCTAAGCAGATTTGAAAGCTGGTAGTAACATCAATTCACCATTAAAAAGCATCTTATGTACTAGAATATTTAGCTTCTTGAGAACAGCCACATTGGTTCTACTAACATGGTTCCAAAACAGCTCTTTTCACCATCAGCCTAGACTAAGATGTTAAGCCCCAGTTCTTAATGCCTCGGTAATCCTCGTGCTGCTTGGCACTACAATCCTTTTTCTTCATTCTTACCAGAAGGTCTTTTTATTCTGAAAATATTTTCATGTAGCAATTGCTAAAACATCCTGGGTAATATTTAAGCAAAACTGAGCTGCCAGAAGCGGTATTTGAACCCACAAGTCCAGGAGAGCATACAACCTGAACGTAGTCCCCCAGACCGCTCAACCATTCGGCAGCTTGCAGATTTTGGTGAGATACCAAAGATCATCGTAAGCATCAACAAAAAAGGTTTATCTTTTTTGACTAAGCAAGCAACTAAAAGCGCTTCAAAACAATAGACGGGAGAGAAGGCATTGTTCGTCTGATAGTGTGCTCCAAGCATGTGCTAACCTGTGTTAAGGGAATCCTGCAAGTAAAGGTTTGAGTGAGTTGTGCACATGATCTAATGTGAATGGTGTGATCCATTTTGATTAATACAAAAGGTTTTATCTATATTTGTAATTCTGCCTGTAATGACAATCAGATCACTACTAAAAAGCGATTTCTACAGAGCAGAATAATAGGGCTAGGTGGAAAGAGTGAAAACTGCAAGATTTTAATTTCCCAAATCATTAAAATTATTTAAAAATTATGCGTGACATCAAACTTTGATTCAAGCAATAGGTATTGTTCTGATAACACATTCCATTCAAGGTATATCCCACCTGTGTAAAGTGGCATTCAAGGTCTCGCTCCCAGGGTAAGAGCATGCAGTCACAGTGACCTACATGGCGATGAAAATTTTCTGCAACCAGAAGAGAATTGGGTCATGTTAAGAGCTTAATTGTTGAAGTGAGATTAAAGGACTATAAAATCTCGACTTTTTGATTTTGGCATTCAGAGGGCTGTAAAGAGAAAGTGTTGAAAGATGCTTTCTCATAGGCAAAAACCACTTTCAGAAGGTTTGATGTTCACGATAGCCTTTACTAAGAAAATTTGGCCTCAGTGAGAATCGAACTCACGACCCCTGGTTTACAAGACCAGTGCTCTAACCCCTGAGCTATGAAGCCTGCATTTTGAAACAGTCCCACAATATTTTTGACCAATTCTATATTCCTTTTTCAAAAATCTTAGAATGTCATAAGTAGGAATGAACCCATGCTTCCTGAAAAGATCATGCGGCCATCCTCAAATACACAAGTCGAAAAAATTGCGAAACTCAAAGAAAGTTTGGTCGTGCTAAGAGTCCAATTCTTGGGATGAAATATAAAGCCTGGAGCAGTTTTTCATTCCCTGGTGCAGCACTGCTTTATATTAGTTGAGGATTTAATAGTCAGAGGGTTGAACAGAAAAAGTTTTGAAGGACTTTTTCCTTCCTTGATTCAAATTGCAGGTTTAAAAGCAAAGCGCTCACATCAGCCCAGTATGTGTGCATATCTTTTCTTTTAGTTATGTTCTGATAGAACCCTGTTGAAAAAACCTAAGCAGATTTGAAAGCTGGTAGTAACATCAATTCACCATTAAAAAGCATCTTATGTACTAGAATATTTAGCTTCTTGAGAACAGCCACATTGGTTCTACTAACATGGTTCCAAAACAGCTCTTTTCACCATCAGCCTAGACTAAGATGTTAAGCCCCAGTTCTTAATGCCTCGGTAATCCTCGTGCTGCTTGGCACTACAATCCTTTTTCTTCATTCTTACCAGAAGGTCTTTTTATTCTGAAAATATTTTCATGTAGCAATTGCTAAAACATCCTGGGTAATATTTAAGCAAAACTGAGCTGCCAGAAGCGGTATTTGAACCCACAAGTCCAGGAGAGCATACAACCTGAACGTAGTCCCCCAGACCGCTCAACCATTCGGCAGCTTGCAGATTTTGGTGAGATACCAAAGATCATCGTAAGCATCAACAAAAAAGGTTTATCTTTTTTGACTAAGCAAGCAACTAAAAGCGCTTCAAAACAATAGACGGGAGAGAAGGCATTGTTCGTCTGATAGTGTGCTCCAAGCATGTGCTAACCTGTGTTAAGGGAATCCTGCAAGTAAAGGTTTGAGTGAGTTGTGCACATGATCTAATGTGAATGGTGTGATCCATTTTGATTAATACAAAAGGTTTTATCTATATTTGTAATTCTGCCTGTAATGACAATCAGATCACTACTAAAAAGCGATTTCTACAGAGCAGAATAATAGGGCTAGGTGGAAAGAGTGAAAACTGCAAGATTTTAATTTCCCAAATCATTAAAATTATTTAAAAATTATGCGTGACATCAAACTTTGATTCAAGCAATAGGTATTGTTCTGATAACACATTCCATTCAAGGTATATCCCACCTGTGTAAAGTGGCATTCAAGGTCTCGCTCCCAGGGTAAGAGCATGCAGTCACAGTGACCTACATGGCGATGAAAATTTTCTGCAACCAGAAGAGAATTGGGTCATGTTAAGAGCTTAATTGTTGAAGTGAGATTAAAGGACTATAAAATCTCGACTTTTTGATTTTGGCATTCAGAGGGCTGTAAAGAGAAAGTGTTGAAAGATGCTTTCTCATAGGCAAAAACCACTTTCAGAAGGTTTGATGTTCACGATAGCCTTTACTAAGAAAATTTGGCCTCAGTGAGAATCGAACTCACGACCCCTGGTTTACAAGACCAGTGCTCTAACCCCTGAGCTATGAAGCCTGCATTTTGAAAGAGTCCCACAATATTTTTGACCAATTCTATATTCCTTTTTCAAAAATCTTAGAATGTCATAAGTAGGAATGAACCCATGCTTCCTGAAAAGATCATGCGGCCATCCTCAAATACACAAGTCGAAAAAATTGCGAAACTCAAAGAAAGTTTGGTCGTGCTAAGAGTCCAATTCTTGGGATGAAATATAAAGCCTGGAGCAGTTTTTCATTCCCTGGTGCAGCACTGCTTTATATTAGTTGAGGATTTAATAGTCAGAGGGTTGAACAGAAAAAGTTTTGAAGGACTTTTTCCTTCCTTGATTCAAATTGCAGGTTTAAAAGCAAAGCGCTCACATCAGCCCAGTATGTGTGCATATCTTTTCTTTTAGTTATGTTCTGATAGAACCCTGTTGAAAAAACCTAAGCAGATTTGAAAGCTGGTAGTAACATCAATTCACCATTAAAAAGCATCTTATGTACTAGAATATTTAGCTTCTTGAGAACAGCCACATTGGTTCTACTAACATGGTTCCAAAACAGCTCTTTTCACCATCAGCCTAGACTAAGATGTTAAGCCCCAGTTCTTAATGCCTCGGTAATCCTCGTGCTGCTTGGCACTACAATCCTTTTTCTTCATTCTTACCAGAAGGTCTTTTTATTCTGAAAATATTTTCATGTAGCAATTGCTAAAACATCCTGGGTAATATTTAAGCAAAACTGAGCTGCCAGAAGCGGTATTTGAACCCACAAGTCCAGGAGAGCATACAACCTGAACGTAGTCCCCCAGACCGCTCAACCATTCGGCAGCTTGCAGATTTTGGTGAGATACCAAAGATCATCGTAAGCATCAACAAAAAAGGTTTATCTTTTTTGACTAAGCAAGCAACTAAAAGCGCTTCAAAACAATAGACGGGAGAGAAGGCATTGTTCGTCTGATAGTGTGCTCCAAGCATGTGCTAACCTGTGTTAAGGGAATCCTGCAAGTAAAGGTTTGAGTGAGTTGTGCACATGATCTAATGTGAATGGTGTGATCCATTTTGATTAATACAAAAGGTTTTATCTATATTTGTAATTCTGCCTGTAATGACAATCAGATCACTACTAAAAAGCGATTTCTACAGAGCAGAATAATAGGGCTAGGTGGAAAGAGTGAAAACTGCAAGATTTTAATTTCCCAAATCATTAAAATTATTTAAAAATTATGCGTGACATCAAACTTTGATTCAAGCAATAGGTATTGTTCTGATAACACATTCCATTCAAGGTATATCCCACCTGTGTAAAGTGGCATTCAAGGTCTCGCTCCCAGGGTAAGAGCATGCAGTCACAGTGACCTACATGGCGATGAAAATTTTCTGCAACCAGAAGAGAATTGGGTCATGTTAAGAGCTTAATTGTTGAAGTGAGATTAAAGGACTATAAAATCTCGACTTTTTGATTTTGGCATTCAGAGGGCTGTAAAGAGAAAGTGTTGAAAGATGCTTTCTCATAGGCAAAAACCACTTTCAGAAGGTTTGATGTTCACGATAGCCTTTACTAAGAAAATTTGGCCTCAGTGAGAATCGAACTCACGACCCCTGGTTTACAAGACCAGTGCTCTAACCCCTGAGCTATGAAGCCTGCATTTTGAAACAGTCCCACAATATTTTTGACCAATTCTATATTCCTTTTTCAAAAATCTTAGAATGTCATAAGTAGGAATGAACCCATGCTTCCTGAAAAGATCATGCGGCCATCCTCAAATACACAAGTCGAAAAAATTGCGAAACTCAAAGAAAGTTTGGTCGTGCTAAGAGTCCAATTCTTGGGATGAAATATAAAGCCTGGAGCAGTTTTTCATTCCCTGGTGCAGCACTGCTTTATATTAGTTGAGGATTTAATAGTCAGAGGGTTGAACAGAAAAAGTTTTGAAGGACTTTTTCCTTCCTTGATTCAAATTGCAGGTTTAAAAGCAAAGCGCTCACATCAGCCCAGTATGTGTGCATATCTTTTCTTTTAGTTATGTTCTGATAGAACCCTGTTGAAAAAACCTAAGCAGATTTGAAAGCTGGTAGTAACATCAATTCACCATTAAAAAGCATCTTATGTACTAGAATATTTAGCTTCTTGAGAACAGCCACATTGGTTCTACTAACATGGTTCCAAAACAGCTCTTTTCACCATCAGCCTAGACTAAGATGTTAAGCCCCAGTTCTTAATGCCTCGGTAATCCTCGTGCTGCTTGGCACTACAATCCTTTTTCTTCATTCTTACCAGAAGGTCTTTTTATTCTGAAAATATTTTCATGTAGCAATTGCTAAAACATCCTGGGTAATATTTAAGCAAAACTGAGCTGCCAGAAGCGGTATTTGAACCCACAAGTCCAGGAGAGCATACAACCTGAACGTAGTCCCCCAGACCGCTCAACCATTCGGCAGCTTGCAGATTTTGGTGAGATACCAAAGATCATCGTAAGCATCAACAAAAAAGGTTTATCTTTTTTGACTAAGCAAGCAACTAAAAGCGCTTCAAAACAATAGACGGGAGAGAAGGCATTGTTCGTCTGATAGTGTGCTCCAAGCATGTGCTAACCTGTGTTAAGGGAATCCTGCAAGTAAAGGTTTGAGTGAGTTGTGCACATGATCTAATGTGAATGGTGTGATCCATTTTGATTAATACAAAAGGTTTTATCTATATTTGTAATTCTGCCTGTAATGACAATCAGATCACTACTAAAAAGCGATTTCTACAGAGCAGAATAATAGGGCTAGGTGGAAAGAGTGAAAACTGCAAGATTTTAATTTCCCAAATCATTAAAATTATTTAAAAATTATGCGTGACATCAAACTTTGATTCAAGCAATAGGTATTGTTCTGATAACACATTCCATTCAAGGTATATCCCACCTGTGTAAAGTGGCATTCAAGGTCTCGCTCCCAGGGTAAGAGCATGCAGTCACAGTGACCTACATGGCGATGAAAATTTTCTGCAACCAGAAGAGAATTGGGTCATGTTAAGAGCTTAATTGTTGAAGTGAGATTAAAGGACTATAAAATCTCGACTTTTTGATTTTGGCATTCAGAGGGCTGTAAAGAGAAAGTGTTGAAAGATGCTTTCTCATAGGCAAAAACCACTTTCAGAAGGTTTGATGTTCACGATAGCCTTTACTAAGAAAATTTGGCCTCAGTGAGAATCGAACTCACGACCCCTGGTTTACAAGACCAGTGCTCTAACCCCTGAGCTATGAAGCCTGCATTTTGAAACAGTCCCACAATATTTTTGACCAATTCTATATTCCTTTTTCAAAAATCTTAGAATGTCATAAGTAGGAATGAACCCATGCTTCCTGAAAAGATCATGCGGCCATCCTCAAATACACAAGTCGAAAAAATTGCGAAACTCAAAGAAAGTTTGGTCGTGCTAAGAGTCCAATTCTTGGGATGAAATATAAAGCCTGGAGCAGTTTTTCATTCCCTGGTGCAGCACTGCTTTATATTAGTTGAGGATTTAATAGTCAGAGGGTTGAACAGAAAAAGTTTTGAAGGACTTTTTCCTTCCTTGATTCAAATTGCAGGTTTAAAAGCAAAGCGCTCACATCAGCCCAGTATGTGTGCATATCTTTTCTTTTAGTTATGTTCTGATAGAACCCTGTTGAAAAAACCTAAGCAGATTTGAAAGCTGGTAGTAACATCAATTCACCATTAAAAAGCATCTTATGTACTAGAATATTTAGCTTCTTGAGAACAGCCACATTGGTTCTACTAACATGGTTCCAAAACAGCTCTTTTCACCATCAGCCTAGACTAAGATGTTAAGCCCCAGTTCTTAATGCCTCGGTAATCCTCGTGCTGCTTGGCACTACAATCCTTTTTCTTCATTCTTACCAGAAGGTCTTTTTATTCTGAAAATATTTTCATGTAGCAATTGCTAAAACATCCTGGGTAATATTTAAGCAAAACTGAGCTGCCAGAAGCGGTATTTGAACCCACAAGTCCAGGAGAGCATACAACCTGAACGTAGTCCCCCAGACCGCTCAACCATTCGGCAGCTTGCAGATTTTGGTGAGATACCAAAGATCATCGTAAGCATCAACAAAAAAGGTTTATCTTTTTTGACTAAGCAAGCAACTAAAAGCGCTTCAAAACAATAGACGGGAGAGAAGGCATTGTTCGTCTGATAGTGTGCTCCAAGCATGTGCTAACCTGTGTTAAGGGAATCCTGCAAGTAAAGGTTTGAGTGAGTTGTGCACATGATCTAATGTGAATGGTGTGATCCATTTTGATTAATACAAAAGGTTTTATCTATATTTGTAATTCTGCCTGTAATGACAATCAGATCACTACTAAAAAGCGATTTCTACAGAGCAGAATAATAGGGCTAGGTGGAAAGAGTGAAAACTGCAAGATTTTAATTTCCCAAATCATTAAAATTATTTAAAAATTATGTGTGACATCAAACTTTGATTCAAGCAATAGGTATTGTTCTGATAACACATTCCATTCAAGGTATATCCCACCTGTGTAAAGTGGCATTCAAGGTCTCGCTCCCAGGGTAAGAGCATGCAGTCACAGTGACCTACATGGCGATGAAAATTTTCTGCAACCAGAAGAGAATTGGGTCATGTTAAGAGCTTAATTGTTGAAGTGAGATTAAAGGACTATAAAATCTCGACTTTTTGATTTTGGCATTCAGAGGGCTGTAAAGAGAAAGTGTTGAAAGATGCTTTCTCATAGGCAAAAACCACTTTCAGAAGGTTTGATGTTCACGATAGCCTTTACTAAGAAAATTTGGCCTCAGTGAGAATCGAACTCACGACCCCTGGTTTACAAGACCAGTGCTCTAACCCCTGAGCTATGAAGCCTGCATTTTGAAACAGTCCCACAATATTTTTGACCAATTCTATATTCCTTTTTCAAAAATCTTAGAATGTCATAAGTAGGAATGAACCCATGCTTCCTGAAAAGATCATGCGGCCATCCTCAAATACACAAGTCGAAAAAATTGCGAAACTCAAAGAAAGTTTGGTCGTGCTAAGAGTCCAATTCTTGGGATGAAATATAAAGCCTGGAGCAGTTTTTCATTCCCTGGTGCAGCACTGCTTTATATTAGTTGAGGATTTAATAGTCAGAGGGTTGAACAGAAAAAGTTTTGAAGGACTTTTTCCTTCCTTGATTCAAATTGCAGGTTTAAAAGCAAAGCGCTCACATCAGCCCAGTATGTGTGCATATCTTTTCTTTTAGTTATGTTCTGATAGAACCCTGTTGAAAAAACCTAAGCAGATTTGAAAGCTGGTAGTAACATCAATTCACCATTAAAAAGCATCTTATGTACTAGAATATTTAGCTTCTTGAGAACAGCCACATTGGTTCTACTAACATGGTTCCAAAACAGCTCTTTTCACCATCAGCCTAGACTAAGATGTTAAGCCCCAGTTCTTAATGCCTCGGTAATCCTCGTGCTGCTTGGCACTACAATCCTTTTTCTTCATTCTTACCAGAAGGTCTTTTTATTCTGAAAATATTTTCATGTAGCAATTGCTAAAACATCCTGGGTAATATTTAAGCAAAACTGAGCTGCCAGAAGCGGTATTTGAACCCACAAGTCCAGGAGAGCATACAACCTGAATGTAGTCCCCCAGACCGCTCAACCATTCGGCAGCTTGCAGATTTTGGTGAGATACCAAAGATCATCGTAAGCATCAACAAAAAAGGTTTATCTTTTTTGACTAAGCAAGCAACTAAAAGCGCTTCAAAACAATAGACGGGAGAGAAGGCATTGTTCGTCTGATAGTGTGCTCCAAGCATGTGCTAACCTGTGTTAAGGGAATCCTGCAAGTAAAGGTTTGAGTGAGTTGTGCACATGATCTAATGTGAATGGTGTGATCCATTTTGATTAATACAAAAGGTTTTATCTATATTTGTAATTCTGCCTGTAATGACAATCAGATCACTACTAAAAAGCGATTTCTACAGAGCAGAATAATAGGGCTAGGTGGAAAGAGTGAAAACTGCAAGATTTTAATTTCCCAAATCATTAAAATTATTTAAAAATTATGTGTGACATCAAACTTTGATTCAAGCAATAGGTATTGTTCTGATAACACATTCCATTCAAGGTATATCCCACCTGTGTAAAGTGGCATTCAAGGTCTCGCTCCCAGGGTAAGAGCATGCAGTCACAGTGACCTACATGGCGATGAAAATTTTCTGCAACCAGAAGAGAATTGGGTCATGTTAAGAGCTTAATTGTTGAAGTGAGATTAAAGGACTATAAAATCTCGACTTTTTGATTTTGGCATTCAGAGGGCTGTAAAGAGAAAGTGTTGAAAGATGCTTTCTCATAGGCAAAAACCACTTTCAGAAGGTTTGATGTTCACGATAGCCTTTACTAAGAAAATTTGGCCTCAGTGAGAATCAAACTCACGACCCCTGGTTTACAAGACCAGTGCTCTAACCCCTGAGCTATGAAGCCTGCATTTTGAAACAGTCCCACAATATTTTTGACCAATTCTATATTCCTTTTTCAAAAATCTTAGAATGTCATAAGTAGGAATGAACCCATGCTTCCTGAAAAGATCATGCGGCCATCCTCAAATACACAAGTCGAAAAAATTGCGAAACTCAAAGAAAGTTTGGTCGTGCTAAGAGTCCAATTCTTGGGATGAAATATAAAGCCTGGAGCAGTTTTTCATTCCCTGGTGCAGCACTGCTTTATATTAGTTGAGGATTTAATAGTCAGAGGGTTGAACAGAAAAAGTTTTGAAGGACTTTTTCCTTCCTTGATTCAAATTGCAGGTTTAAAAGCAAAGCGCTCACATCAGCCCAGTATGTGTGCATATCTTTTCTTTTAGTTATGTTCTGATAGAACCCTGTTGAAAAAACCTAAGCAGATTTGAAAGCTGGTAGTAACATCAATTCACCATTAAAAAGCATCTTATGTACTAGAATATTTAGCTTCTTGAGAACAGCCACATTGGTTCTACTAACATGGTTCCAAAACAGCTCTTTTCACCATCAGCCTAGACTAAGATGTTAAGCCCCAGTTCTTAATGCCTCGGTAATCCTCGTGCTGCTTGGCACTACAATCCTTTTTCTTCATTCTTACCAGAAGGTCTTTTTATTCTGAAAATATTTTCATGTAGCAATTGCTAAAACATCCTGGGTAATATTTAAGCAAAACTGAGCTGCCAGAAGCGGTATTTGAACCCACAAGTCCAGGAGAGCATACAACCTGAACGTAGTCCCCCAGACCGCTCAACCATTCGGCAGCTTGCAGATTTTGGTGAGATACCAAAGATCATCGTAAGCATCAACAAAAAAGGTTTATCTTTTTTGACTAAGCAAGCAACTAAAAGCGCTTCAAAACAATAGACGGGAGAGAAGGCATTGTTCGTCTGATAGTGTGCTCCAAGCATGTGCTAACCTGTGTTAAGGGAATCCTGCAAGTAAAGGTTTGAGTGAGTTGTGCACATGATCTAATGTGAATGGTGTGATCCATTTTGATTAATACAAAAGGTTTTATCTATATTTGTAATTCTGCCTGTAATGACAATCAGATCACTACTAAAAAGCGATTTCTACAGAGCAGAATAATAGGGCTAGGTGGAAAGAGTGAAAACTGCAAGATTTTAATTTCCCAAATCATTAAAATTATTTAAAAATTATGCGTGACATCAAACTTTGATTCAAGCAATAGGTATTGTTCTGATAACACATTCCATTCAAGGTATATCCCACCTGTGTAAAGTGGCATTCAAGGTCTCGCTCCCAGGGTAAGAGCATGCAGTCACAGTGACCTACATGGCGATGAAAATTTTCTGCAACCAGAAGAGAATTGGGTCATGTTAAGAGCTTAATTGTTGAAGTGAGATTAAAGGACTATAAAATCTCGACTTTTTGATTTTGGCATTCAGAGGGCTGTAAAGAGAAAGTGTTGAAAGATGCTTTCTCATAGGCAAAAACCACTTTCAGAAGGTTTGATGTTCACGATAGCCTTTACTAAGAAAATTTGGCCTCAGTGAGAATCGAACTCACGACCCCTGGTTTACAAGACCAGTGCTCTAACCCCTGAGCTATGAAGCCTGCATTTTGAAACAGTCCCACAATATTTTTGACCAATTCTATATTCCTTTTTCAAAAATCTTAGAATGTCATAAGTAGGAATGAACCCATGCTTCCTGAAAAGATCATGCGGCCATCCTCAAATACACAAGTCGAAAAAATTGCGAAACTCAAAGAAAGTTTGGTCGTGCTAAGAGTCCAATTCTTGGGATGAAATATAAAGCCTGGAGCAGTTTTTCATTCCCTGGTGCAGCACTGCTTTATATTAGTTGAGGATTTAATAGTCAGAGGGTTGAACAGAAAAAGTTTTGAAGGACTTTTTCCTTCCTTGATTCAAATTGCAGGTTTAAAAGCAAAGCGCTCACATCAGCCCAGTATGTGTGCATATCTTTTCTTTTAGTTATGTTCTGATAGAACCCTGTTGAAAAAACCTAAGCAGATTTGAAAGCTGGTAGTAACATCAATTCACCATTAAAAAGCATCTTATGTACTAGAATATTTAGCTTCTTGAGAACAGCCACATTGGTTCTACTAACATGGTTCCAAAACAGCTCTTTTCACCATCAGCCTAGACTAAGATGTTAAGCCCCAGTTCTTAATGCCTCGGTAATCCTCGTGCTGCTTGGCACTACAATCCTTTTTCTTCATTCTTACCAGAAGGTCTTTTTATTCTGAAAATATTTTCATGTAGCAATTGCTAAAACATCCTGGGTAATATTTAAGCAAAACTGAGCTGCCAGAAGCGGTATTTGAACCCACAAGTCCAGGAGAGCATACAACCTGAACGTAGTCCCCCAGACCGCTCAACCATTCGGCAGCTTGCAGATTTTGGTGAGATACCAAAGATCATCGTAAGCATCAACAAAAAAGGTTTATCTTTTTTGACTAAGCAAGCAACTAAAAGCGCTTCAAAACAATAGACGGGAGAGAAGGCATTGTTCGTCTGATAGTGTGCTCCAAGCATGTGCTAACCTGTGTTAAGGGAATCCTGCAAGTAAAGGTTTGAGTGAGTTGTGCACATGATCTAATGTGAATGGTGTGATCCATTTTGATTAATACAAAAGGTTTTATCTATATTTGTAATTCTGCCTGTAATGACAATCAGATCACTACTAAAAAGCGATTTCTACAGAGCAGAATAATAGGGCTAGGTGGAAAGAGTGAAAACTGCAAGATTTTAATTTCCCAAATCATTAAAATTATTTAAAAATTATGCGTGACATCAAACTTTGATTCAAGCAATAGGTATTGTTCTGATAACACATTCCATTCAAGGTATATCCCACCTGTGTAAAGTGGCATTCAAGGTCTCGCTCCCAGGGTAAGAGCATGCAGTCACAGTGACCTACATGGCGATGAAAATTTTCTGCAACCAGAAGAGAATTGGGTCATGTTAAGAGCTTAATTGTTGAAGTGAGATTAAAGGACTATAAAATCTCGACTTTTTGATTTTGGCATTCAGAGGGCTGTAAAGAGAAAGTGTTGAAAGATGCTTTCTCATAGGCAAAAACCACTTTCAGAAGGTTTGATGTTCACGATAGCCTTTACTAAGAAAATTTGGCCTCAGTGAGAATCGAACTCACGACCCCTGGTTTACAAGACCAGTGCTCTAACCCCTGAGCTATGAAGCCTGCATTTTGAAACAGTCCCACAATATTTTTGACCAATTCTATATTCCTTTTTCAAAAATCTTAGAATGTCATAAGTAGGAATGAACCCATGCTTCCTGAAAAGATCATGCGGCCATCCTCAAATACACAAGTCGAAAAAATTGCGAAACTCAAAGAAAGTTTGGTCGTGCTAAGAGTCCAATTCTTGGGATGAAATATAAAGCCTGGAGCAGTTTTTCATTCCCTGGTGCAGCACTGCTTTATATTAGTTGAGGATTTAATAGTCAGAGGGTTGAACAGAAAAAGTTTTGAAGGACTTTTTCCTTCCTTGATTCAAATTGCAGGTTTAAAAGCAAAGCGCTCACATCAGCCCAGTATGTGTGCATATCTTTTCTTTTAGTTATGTTCTGATAGAACCCTGTTGAAAAAACCTAAGCAGATTTGAAAGCTGGTAGTAACATCAATTCACCATTAAAAAGCATCTTATGTACTAGAATATTTAGCTTCTTGAGAACAGCCACATTGGTTCTACTAACATGGTTCCAAAACAGCTCTTTTCACCATCAGCCTAGACTAAGATGTTAAGCCCCAGTTCTTAATGCCTCGGTAATCCTCGTGCTGCTTGGCACTACAATCCTTTTTCTTCATTCTTACCAGAAGGTCTTTTTATTCTGAAAATATTTTCATGTAGCAATTGCTAAAACATCCTGGGTAATATTTAAGCAAAACTGAGCTGCCAGAAGCGGTATTTGAACCCACAAGTCCAGGAGAGCATACAACCTGAACGTAGTCCCCCAGACCGCTCAACCATTCGGCAGCTTGCAGATTTTGGTGAGATACCAAAGATCATCGTAAGCATCAACAAAAAAGGTTTATCTTTTTTGACTAAGCAAGCAACTAAAAGCGCTTCAAAACAATAGACGGGAGAGAAGGCATTGTTCGTCTGATAGTGTGCTCCAAGCATGTGCTAACCTGTGTTAAGGGAATCCTGCAAGTAAAGGTTTGAGTGAGTTGTGCACATGATCTAATGTGAATGGTGTGATCCATTTTGATTAATACAAAAGGTTTTATCTATATTTGTAATTCTGCCTGTAATGACAATCAGATCACTACTAAAAAGCGATTTCTACAGAGCAGAATAATAGGGCTAGGTGGAAAGAGTGAAAACTGCAAGATTTTAATTTCCCAAATCATTAAAATTATTTAAAAATTATGCGTGACATCAAACTTTGATTCAAGCAATAGGTATTGTTCTGATAACACATTCCATTCAAGGTATATCCCACCTGTGTAAAGTGGCATTCAAGGTCTCGCTCCCAGGGTAAGAGCATGCAGTCACAGTGACCTACATGGCGATGAAAATTTTCTGCAACCAGAAGAGAATTGGGTCATGTTAAGAGCTTAATTGTTGAAGTGAGATTAAAGGACTATAAAATCTCGACTTTTTGATTTTGGCATTCAGAGGGCTGTAAAGAGAAAGTGTTGAAAGATGCTTTCTCATAGGCAAAAACCACTTTCAGAAGGTTTGATGTTCACGATAGCCTTTACTAAGAAAATTTGGCCTCAGTGAGAATCGAACTCACGACCCCTGGTTTACAAGACCAGTGCTCTAACCCCTGAGCTATGAAGCCTGCATTTTGAAACAGTCCCACAATATTTTTGACCAATTCTATATTCCTTTTTCAAAAATCTTAGAATGTCATAAGTAGGAATGAACCCATGCTTCCTGAAAAGATCATGCGGCCATCCTCAAATACACAAGTCGAAAAAATTGCGAAACTCAAAGAAAGTTTGGTCGTGCTAAGAGTCCAATTCTTGGGATGAAATATA
The DNA here is from genome assembly GCF_035609145.1 of Eleutherodactylus coqui. NCBI lineage: Eukaryota > Metazoa > Chordata > Amphibia > Anura > Eleutherodactylidae > Eleutherodactylus > Eleutherodactylus coqui. The sequence goes on along the minus strand of NW_027102579.1, from coordinate 76,358 downwards.
AAGCCTGGAGCAGTTTTTCATTCCCTGGTGCAGCACTGCTTTATATTAGTTGAGGATTTAATAGTCAGAGGGTTGAACAGAAAAAGTTTTGAAGGACTTTTTCCTTCCTTGATTCAAATTGCAGGTTTAAAAGCAAAGCGCTCACATCAGCCCAGTATGTGTGCATATCTTTTCTTTTAGTTATGTTCTGATAGAACCCTGTTGAAAAAACCTAAGCAGATTTGAAAGCTGGTAGTAACATCAATTCACCATTAAAAAGCATCTTATGTACTAGAATATTTAGCTTCTTGAGAACAGCCACATTGGTTCTACTAACATGGTTCCAAAACAGCTCTTTTCACCATCAGCCTAGACTAAGATGTTAAGCCCCAGTTCTTAATGCCTCGGTAATCCTCGTGCTGCTTGGCACTACAATCCTTTTTCTTCATTCTTACCAGAAGGTCTTTTTATTCTGAAAATATTTTCATGTAGCAATTGCTAAAACATCCTGGGTAATATTTAAGCAAAACTGAGCTGCCAGAAGCGGTATTTGAACCCACAAGTCCAGGAGAGCATACAACCTGAATGTAGTCCCCCAGACCGCTCAACCATTCGGCAGCTTGCAGATTTTGGTGAGATACCAAAGATCATCGTAAGCATCAACAAAAAAGGTTTATCTTTTTTGACTAAGCAAGCAACTAAAAGCGCTTCAAAACAATAGACGGGAGAGAAGGCATTGTTCGTCTGATAGTGTGCTCCAAGCATGTGCTAACCTGTGTTAAGGGAATCCTGCAAGTAAAGGTTTGAGTGAGTTGTGCACATGATCTAATGTGAATGGTGTGATCCATTTTGATTAATACAAAAGGTTTTATCTATATTTGTAATTCTGCCTGTAATGACAATCAGATCACTACTAAAAAGCGATTTCTACAGAGCAGAATAATAGGGCTAGGTGGAAAGAGTGAAAACTGCAAGATTTTAATTTCCCAAATCATTAAAATTATTTAAAAATTATGCGTGACATCAAACTTTGATTCAAGCAATAGGTATTGTTCTGATAACACATTCCATTCAAGGTATATCCCACCTGTGTAAAGTGGCATTCAAGGTCTCGCTCCCAGGGTAAGAGCATGCAGTCACAGTGACCTACATGGCGATGAAAATTTTCTGCAACCAGAAGAGAATTGGGTCATGTTAAGAGCTTAATTGTTGAAGTGAGATTAAAGGACTATAAAATCTCGACTTTTTGATTTTGGCATTCAGAGGGCTGTAAAGAGAAAGTGTTGAAAGATGCTTTCTCATAGGCAAAAACCACTTTCAGAAGGTTTGATGTTCACGATAGCCTTTACTAAGAAAATTTGGCCTCAGTGAGAATCGAACTCACGACCCCTGGTTTACAAGACCAGTGCTCTAACCCCTGAGCTATGAAGCCTGCATTTTGAAACAGTCCCACAATATTTTTGACCAATTCTATATTCCTTTTTCAAAAATCTTAGAATGTCATAAGTAGGAATGAACCCATGCTTCCTGAAAAGATCATGCGGCCATCCTCAAATACACAAGTCGAAAAAATTGCGAAACTCAAAGAAAGTTTGGTCGTGCTAAGAGTCCAATTCTTGGGATGAAATATAAAGCCTGGAGCAGTTTTTCATTCCCTGGTGCAGCACTGCTTTATATTAGTTGAGGATTTAATAGTCAGAGGGTTGAACAGAAAAAGTTTTGAAGGACTTTTTCCTTCCTTGATTCAAATTGCAGGTTTAAAAGCAAAGCGCTCACATCAGCCCAGTATGTGTGCATATCTTTTCTTTTAGTTATGTTCTGATAGAACCCTGTTGGAAAAAACCTAAGCAGATTTGAAAGCTGGTAGTAACATCAATTCACCATTAAAAAGCATCTTATGTACTAGAATATTTAGCTTCTTGAGAACAGCCACATTGGTTCTACTAACATGGTTCCAAAACAGCTCTTTTCACCATCAGCCTAGACTAAGATGTTAAGCCCCAGTTCTTAATGCCTCGGTAATCCTCGTGCTGCTTGGCACTGCAATCCTTTTTCTTCATTCTTACCAGAAGGTCTTTTTATTCTGAAAATATTTTCATGTAGCAATTGCTAAAACATCCTGGGTAATATTTAAGCAAAACTGAGCTGCCAGAAGCGGTATTTGAACCCACAAGTCCAGGAGAGCATACAACCTGAACGTAGTCCCCCAGACCGCTCAACCATTCGGCAGCTTGCAGATTTTGGTGAGATACCAAAGATCATCGTAAGCATCAACAAAAAAGGTTTATCTTTTTTGACTAAGCAAGCAACTAAAAGCGCTTCAAAACAATAGACGGGAGAGAAGGCATTGTTCGTCTGATAGTGTGCTCCAAGCATGTGCTAACCTGTGTTAAGGGAATCCTGCAAGTAAAGGTTTGAGTGAGTTGTGCACATGATCTAATGTGAATGGTGTGATCCATTTTGATTAATACAAAAGGTTTTATCTATATTTGTAATTCTGCCTGTAATGACAATCAGATCACTACTAAAAAGCGATTTCTACAGAGCAGAATAATAGGGCTAGGTGGAAAGAGTGAAAACTGCAAGATTTTAATTTCCCAAATCATTAAAATTATTTAAAAATTATGCGTGACATCAAACTTTGATTCAAGCAATAGGTATTGTTCTGATAACACATTCCATTCAAGGTATATCCCACCTGTGTAAAGTGGCATTCAAGGTCTCGCTCCCAGGGTAAGAGCATGCAGTCACAGTGACCTACATGGCGATGAAAATTTTCTGCAACCAGAAGAGAATTGGGTCATGTTAAGAGCTTAATTGTTGAAGTGAGATTAAAGGACTATAAAATCTCGACTTTTTGATTTTGGCATTCAGAGGGCTGTAAAGAGAAAGTGTTGAAAGATGCTTTCTCATAGGCAAAAACCACTTTCAGAAGGTTTGATGTTCACGATAGCCTTTACTAAGAAAATTTGGCCTCAGTGAGAATCGAACTCACGACCCCTGGTTTACAAGACCAGTGCTCTAACCCCTGAGCTATGAAGCCTGCATTTTGAAACAGTCCCACAATATTTTTGACCAATTCTATATTCCTTTTTCAAAAATCTTAGAATGTCATAAGTAGGAATGAACCCATGCTTCCTGAAAAGATCATGCGGCCATCCTCAAATACACAAGTCGAAAAAATTGCGAAACTCAAAGAAAGTTTGGTCGTGCTAAGAGTCCAATTCTTGGGATGAAATATAAAGCCTGGAGCAGTTTTTCATTCCCTGGTGCAGCACTGCTTTATATTAGTTGAGGATTTAATAGTCAGAGGGTTGAACAGAAAAAGTTTTGAAGGACTTTTTCCTTCCTTGATTCAAATTGCAGGTTTAAAAGCAAAGCGCTCACATCAGCCCAGTATGTGTGCATATCTTTTCTTTTAGTTATGTTCTGATAGAACCCTGTTGAAAAAACCTAAGCAGATTTGAAAGCTGGTAGTAACATCAATTCACCATTAAAAAGCATCTTATGTACTAGAATATTTAGCTTCTTGAGAACAGCCACATTGGTTCTACTAACATGGTTCCAAAACAGCTCTTTTCACCATCAGCCTAGACTAAGATGTTAAGCCCCAGTTCTTAATGCCTCGGTAATCCTCGTGCTGCTTGGCACTACAATCCTTTTTCTTCATTCTTACCAGAAGGTCTTTTTATTCTGAAAATATTTTCATGTAGCAATTGCTAAAACATCCTGGGTAATATTTAAGCAAAACTGAGCTGCCAGAAGCGGTATTTGAACCCACAAGTCCAGGAGAGCATACAACCTGAACGTAGTCCCCCAGACCGCTCAACCATTCGGCAGCTTGCAGATTTTGGTGAGATACCAAAGATCATCGTAAGCATCAACAAAAAAGGTTTATCTTTTTTGACTAAGCAAGCAACTAAAAGCGCTTCAAAACAATAGACGGGAGAGAAGGCATTGTTCGTCTGATAGTGTGCTCCAAGCATGTGCTAACCTGTGTTAAGGGAATCCTGCAAGTAAAGGTTTGAGTGAGTTGTGCACATGATCTAATGTGAATGGTGTGATCCATTTTGATTAATACAAAAGGTTTTATCTATATTTGTAATTCTGCCTGTAATGACAATCAGATCACTACTAAAAAGCGATTTCTACAGAGCAGAATAATAGGGCTAGGTGGAAAGAGTGAAAACTGCAAGATTTTAATTTCCCAAATCATTAAAATTATTTAAAAATTATGCGTGACATCAAACTTTGATTCAAGCAATAGGTATTGTTCTGATAACACATTCCATTCAAGGTATATCCCACCTGTGTAAAGTGGCATTCAAGGTCTCGCTCCCAGGGTAAGAGCATGCAGTCACAGTGACCTACATGGCGATGAAAATTTTCTGCAACCAGAAGAGAATTGGGTCATGTTAAGAGCTTAATTGTTGAAGTGAGATTAAAGGACTATAAAATCTCGACTTTTTGATTTTGGCATTCAGAGGGCTGTAAAGAGAAAGTGTTGAAAGATGCTTTCTCATAGGCAAAAACCACTTTCAGAAGGTTTGATGTTCACGATAGCCTTTACTAAGAAAATTTGGCCTCAGTGAGAATCGAACTCACGACCCCTGGTTTACAAGACCAGTGCTCTAACCCCTGAGCTATGAAGCCTGCATTTTGAAACAGTCCCACAATATTTTTGACCAATTCTATATTCCTTTTTCAAAAATCTTAGAATGTCATAAGTAGGAATGAACCCATGCTTCCTGAAAAGATCATGCGGCCATCCTCAAATACACAAGTCGAAAAAATTGCGAAACTCAAAGAAAGTTTGGTCGTGCTAAGAGTCCAATTCTTGGGATGAAATATAAAGCCTGGAGCAGTTTTTCATTCCCTGGTGCAGCACTGCTTTATATTAGTTGAGGATTTAATAGTCAGAGGGTTGAACAGAAAAAGTTTTGAAGGACTTTTTCCTTCCTTGATTCAAATTGCAGGTTTAAAAGCAAAGCGTTCACATCAGCCCAGTATGTGTGCATATCTTTTCTTTTAGTTATGTTCTGATAGAACCCTGTTGAAAAAACCTAAGCAGATTTGAAAGCTGGTAGTAACATCAATTCACCATTAAAAAGCATCTTATGTACTAGAATATTTAGCTTCTTGAGAACAGCCACATTGGTTCTACTAACATGGTTCCAAAACAGCTCTTTTCACCATCAGCCTAGACTAAGATGTTAAGCCCCAGTTCTTAATGCCTCGGTAATCCTCGTGCTGCTTGGCACTACAATCCTTTTTCTTCATTCTTACCAGAAGGTCTTTTTATTCTGAAAATATTTTCATGTAGCAATTGCTAAAACATCCTGGGTAATATTTAAGCAAAACTGAGCTGCCAGAAGCGGTATTTGAACCCACAAGTCCAGGAGAGCATACAACCTGAACGTAGTCCCCCAGACCGCTCAACCATTCGGCAGCTTGCAGATTTTGGTGAGATACCAAAGATCATCGTAAGCATCAACAAAAAAGGTTTATCTTTTTTGACTAAGCAAGCAACTAAAAGCGCTTCAAAACAATAGACGGGAGAGAAGGCATTGTTCGTCTGATAGTGTGCTCCAAGCATGTGCTAACCTGTGTTAAGGGAATCCTGCAAGTAAAGGTTTGAGTGAGTTGTGCACATGATCTAATGTGAATGGTGTGATCCATTTTGATTAATACAAAAGGTTTTATCTATATTTGTAATTCTGCCTGTAATGACAATCAGATCACTACTAAAAAGCGATTTCTACAGAGCAGAATAATAGGGCTAGGTGGAAAGAGTGAAAACTGCAAGATTTTAATTTCCCAAATCATTAAAATTATTTAAAAATTATGCGTGACATCAAACTTTGATTCAAGCAATAGGTATTGTTCTGATAACACATTCCATTCAAGGTATATCCCACCTGTGTAAAGTGGCATTCAAGGTCTCGCTCCCAGGGTAAGAGCATGCAGTCACAGTGACCTACATGGCGATGAAAATTTTCTGCAACCAGAAGAGAATTGGGTCATGTTAAGAGCTTAATTGTTGAAGTGAGATTAAAGGACTATAAAATCTCGACTTTTTGATTTTGGCATTCAGAGGGCTGTAAAGAGAAAGTGTTGAAAGATGCTTTCTCATAGGCAAAAACCACTTTCAGAAGGTTTGATGTTCACGATAGCCTTTACTAAGAAAATTTGGCCTCAGTGAGAATCGAACTCACGACCCCTGGTTTACAAGACCAGTGCTCTAACCCCTGAGCTATGAAGCCTGCATTTTGAAACAGTCCCACAATATTTTTGACCAATTCTATATTCCTTTTTCAAAAATCTTAGAATGTCATAAGTAGGAATGAACCCATGCTTCCTGAAAAGATCATGCGGCCATCCTCAAATACACAAGTCGAAAAAATTGCGAAACTCAAAGAAAGTTTGGTCGTGCTAAGAGTCCAATTCTTGGGATGAAATATAAAGCCTGGAGCAGTTTTTCATTCCCTGGTGCAGCACTGCTTTATATTAGTTGAGGATTTAATAGTCAGAGGGTTGAACAGAAAAAGTTTTGAAGGACTTTTTCCTTCCTTGATTCAAATTGCAGGTTTAAAAGCAAAGCGCTCACATCAGCCCAGTATGTGTGCATATCTTTTCTTTTAGTTATGTTCTGATAGAACCCTGTTGAAAAAACCTAAGCAGATTTGAAAGCTGGTAGTAACATCAATTCACCATTAAAAAGCATCTTATGTACTAGAATATTTAGCTTCTTGAGAACAGCCACATTGGTTCTACTAACATGGTTCCAAAACAGCTCTTTTCACCATCAGCCTAGACTAAGATGTTAAGCCCCAGTTCTTAATGCCTCGGTAATCCTCGTGCTGCTTGGCACTACAATCCTTTTTCTTCATTCTTACCAGAAGGTCTTTTTATTCTGAAAATATTTTCATGTAGCAATTGCTAAAACATCCTGGGTAATATTTAAGCAAAACTGAGCTGCCAGAAGCGGTATTTGAACCCACAAGTCCAGGAGAGCATACAACCTGAACGTAGTCCCCCAGACCGCTCAACCATTCGGCAGCTTGCAGATTTTGGTGAGATACCAAAGATCATCGTAAGCATCAACAAAAAAGGTTTATCTTTTTTGACTAAGCAAGCAACTAAAAGCGCTTCAAAACAATAGACGGGAGAGAAGGCATTGTTCGTCTGATAGTGTGCTCCAAGCATGTGCTAACCTGTGTTAAGGGAATCCTGCAAGTAAAGGTTTGAGTGAGTTGTGCACATGATCTAATGTGAATGGTGTGATCCATTTTGATTAATACAAAAGGTTTTATCTATATTTGTAATTCTGCCTGTAATGACAATCAGATCACTACTAAAAAGCGATTTCTACAGAGCAGAATAATAGGGCTAGGTGGAAAGAGTGAAAACTGCAAGATTTTAATTTCCCAAATCATTAAAATTATTTAAAAATTATGCGTGACATCAAACTTTGATTCAAGCAATAGGTATTGTTCTGATAACACATTCCATTCAAGGTATATCCCACCTGTGTAAAGTGGCATTCAAGGTCTCGCTCCCAGGGTAAGAGCATGCAGTCACAGTGACCTACATGGCGATGAAAATTTTCTGCAACCAGAAGAGAATTGGGTCATGTTAAGAGCTTAATTGTTGAAGTGAGATTAAAGGACTATAAAATCTCGACTTTTTGATTTTGGCATTCAGAGGGCTGTAAAGAGAAAGTGTTGAAAGATGCTTTCTCATAGGCAAAAACCACTTTCAGAAGGTTTGATGTTCACGATAGCCTTTACTAAGAAAATTTGGCCTCAATGAGAATCGAACTCACGACCCCTGGTTTACAAGACCAGTGCTCTAACCCCTGAGCTATGAAGCCTGCATTTTGAAACAGTCCCACAATATTTTTGACCAATTCTATATTCCTTTTTCAAAAATCTTAGAATGTCATAAGTAGGAATGAACCCATGCTTCCTGAAAAGATCATGCGGCCATCCTCAAATACACAAGTCGAAAAAATTGCGAAACTCAAAGAAAGTTTGGTCGTGCTAAGAGTCCAATTCTTGGGATGAAATATAAAGCCTGGAGCAGTTTTTCATTCCCTGGTGCAGCACTGCTTTATATTAGTTGAGGATTTAATAGTCAGAGGGTTGAACAGAAAAAGTTTTGAAGGACTTTTTCCTTCCTTGATTCAAATTGCAGGTTTAAAAGCAAAGCGTTCACATCAGCCCAGTATGTGTGCATATCTTTTCTTTTAGTTATGTTCTGATAGAACCCTGTTGAAAAAACCTAAGCAGATTTGAAAGCTGGTAGTAACATCAATTCACCATTAAAAAGCATCTTATGTACTAGAATATTTAGCTTCTTGAGAACAGCCACATTGGTTCTACTAACATGGTTCCAAAACAGCTCTTTTCACCATCAGCCTAGACTAAGATGTTAAGCCCCAGTTCTTAATGCCTCGGTAATCCTCGTGCTGCTTGGCACTACAATCCTTTTTCTTCATTCTTACCAGAAGGTCTTTTTATTCTGAAAATATTTTCATGTAGCAATTGCTAAAACATCCTGGGTAATATTTAAGCAAAACTGAGCTGCCAGAAGCGGTATTTGAACCCACAAGTCCAGGAGAGCATACAACCTGAACGTAGTCCCCCAGACCGCTCAACCATTCGGCAGCTTGCAGATTTTGGTGAGATACCAAAGATCATCGTAAGCATCAACAAAAAAGGTTTATCTTTTTTGACTAAGCAAGCAACTAAAAGCGCTTCAAAACAATAGACGGGAGAGAAGGCATTGTTCGTCTGATAGTGTGCTCCAAGCATGTGCTAACCTGTGTTAAGGGAATCCTGCAAGTAAAGGTTTGAGTGAGTTGTGCACATGATCTAATGTGAATGGTGTGATCCATTTTGATTAATACAAAAGGTTTTATCTATATTTGTAATTCTGCCTGTAATGACAATCAGATCACTACTAAAAAGCGATTTCTACAGAGCAGAATAATAGGGCTAGGTGGAAAGAGTGAAAACTGCAAGATTTTAATTTCCCAAATCATTAAAATTATTTAAAAATTATGCGTGACATCAAACTTTGATTCAAGCAATAGGTATTGTTCTGATAACACATTCCATTCAAGGTATATCCCACCTGTGTAAAGTGGCATTCAAGGTCTCGCTCCCAGGGTAAGAGCATGCAGTCACAGTGACCTACATGGCGATGAAAATTTTCTGCAACCAGAAGAGAATTGGGTCATGTTAAGAGCTTAATTGTTGAAGTGAGATTAAAGGACTATAAAATCTCGACTTTTTGATTTTGGCATTCAGAGGGCTGTAAAGAGAAAGTGTTGAAAGATGCTTTCTCATAGGCAAAAACCACTTTCAGAAGGTTTGATGTTCACGATAGCCTTTACTAAGAAAATTTGGCCTCAGTGAGAATCGAACTCACGACCCCTGGTTTACAAGACCAGTGCTCTAACCCCTGAGCTATGAAGCCTGCATTTTGAAACAGTCCCACAATATTTTTGACCAATTCTATATTCCTTTTTCAAAAATCTTAGAATGTCATAAGTAGGAATGAACCCATGCTTCCTGAAAAGATCATGCGGCCATCCTCAAATACACAAGTCGAAAAAATTGCGAAACTCAAAGAAAGTTTGGTCGTGCTAAGAGTCCAATTCTTGGGATGAAATATAAAGCCTGGAGCAGTTTTTCATTCCCTGGTGCAGCACTGCTTTATATTAGTTGAGGATTTAATAGTCAGAGGGTTGAACAGAAAAAGTTTTGAAGGACTTTTTCCTTCCTTGATTCAAATTGCAGGTTTAAAAGCAAAGCGCTCACATCAGCCCAGTATGTGTGCATATCTTTTCTTTTAGTTATGTTCTGATAGAACCCTGTTGAAAAAACCTAAGCAGATTTGAAAGCTGGTAGTAACATCAATTCACCATTAAAAAGCATCTTATGTACTAGAATATTTAGCTTCTTGAGAACAGCCACATTGGTTCTACTAACATGGTTCCAAAACAGCTCTTTTCACCATCAGCCTAGACTAAGATGTTAAGCCCCAGTTCTTAATGCCTCGGTAATCCTCGTGCTGCTTGGCACTACAATCCTTTTTCTTCATTCTTACCAGAAGGTCTTTTTATTCTGAAAATATTTTCATGTAGCAATTGCTAAAACATCCTGGGTAATATTTAAGCAAAACTGAGCTGCCAGAAGCGGTATTTGAACCCACAAGTCCAGGAGAGCATACAACCTGAACGTAGTCCCCCAGACCGCTCAACCATTCGGCAGCTTGCAGATTTTGGTGAGATACCAAAGATCATCGTAAGCATCAACAAAAAAGGTTTATCTTTTTTGACTAAGCAAGCAACTAAAAGCGCTTCAAAACAATAGACGGGAGAGAAGGCATTGTTCGTCTGATAGTGTGCTCCAAGCATGTGCTAACCTGTGTTAAGGGAATCCTGCAAGTAAAGGTTTGAGTGAGTTGTGCACATGATCTAATGTGAATGGTGTGATCCATTTTGATTAATACAAAAGGTTTTATCTATATTTGTAATTCTGCCTGTAATGACAATCAGATCACTACTAAAAAGCGATTTCTACAGAGCAGAATAATAGGGCTAGGTGGAAAGAGTGAAAACTGCAAGATTTTAATTTCCCAAATCATTAAAATTATTTAAAAATTATGCGTGACATCAAACTTTGATTCAAGCAATAGGTATTGTTCTGATAACACATTCCATTCAAGGTATATCCCACCTGTGTAAAGTGGCATTCAAGGTCTCGCTCCCAGGGTAAGAGCATGCAGTCACAGTGACCTACATGGCGATGAAAATTTTCTGCAACCAGAAGAGAATTGGGTCATGTTAAGAGCTTAATTGTTGAAGTGAGATTAAAGGACTATAAAATCTCGACTTTTTGATTTTGGCATTCAGAGGGCTGTAAAGAGAAAGTGTTGAAAGATGCTTTCTCATAGGCAAAAACCACTTTCAGAAGGTTTGATGTTCACGATAGCCTTTACTAAGAAAATTTGGCCTCAGTGAGAATCGAACTCACGACCCCTGGTTTACAAGACCAGTGCTCTAACCCCTGAGCTATGAAGCCTGCATTTTGAAACAGTCCCACAATATTTTTGACCAATTCTATATTCCTTTTTCAAAAATCTTAGAATGTCATAAGTAGGAATGAACCCATGCTTCCTGAAAAGATCATGCGGCCATCCTCAAATACACAAGTCGAAAAAATTGCGAAACTCAAAGAAAGTTTGGTCGTGCTAAGAGTCCAATTCTTGGGATGAAATATAAAGCCTGGAGCAGTTTTTCATTCCCTGGTGCAGCACTGCTTTATATTAGTTGAGGATTTAATAGTCAGAGGGTTGAACAGAAAAAGTTTTGAAGGACTTTTTCCTTCCTTGATTCAAATTGCAGGTTTAAAAGCAAAGCGCTCACATCAGCCCAGTATGTGTGCATATCTTTTCTTTTAGTTATGTTCTGATAGAACCCTGTTGAAAAAACCTAAGCAGATTTGAAAGCTGGTAGTAACATCAATTCACCATTAAAAAGCATCTTATGTACTAGAATATTTAGCTTCTTGAGAACAGCCACATTGGTTCTACTAACATGGTTCCAAAACAGCTCTTTTCACCATCAGCCTAGACTAAGATGTTAAGCCCCAGTTCTTAATGCCTCGGTAATCCTCGTGCTGCTTGGCACTACAATCCTTTTTCTTCATTCTTACCAGAAGGTCTTTTTATTCTGAAAATATTTTCATGTAGCAATTGCTAAAACATCCTGGGTAATATTTAAGCAAAACTGAGCTGCCAGAAGCGGTATTTGAACCCACAAGTCCAGGAGAGCATACAACCTGAACGTAGTCCCCCAGACCGCTCAACCATTCGGCAGCTTGCAGATTTTGGTGAGATACCAAAGATCATCGTAAGCATCAACAAAAAAGGTTTATCTTTTTTGACTAAGCAAGCAACTAAAAGCGCTTCAAAACAATAGACGGGAGAGAAGGCATTGTTCGTCTGATAGTGTGCTCCAAGCATGTGCTAACCTGTGTTAAGGGAATCCTGCAAGTAAAGGTTTGAGTGAGTTGTGCACATGATCTAATGTGAATGGTGTGATCCATTTTGATTAATACAAAAGGTTTTATCTATATTTGTAATTCTGCCTGTAATGACAATCAGATCACTACTAAAAAGCGATTTCTACAGAGCAGAATAATAGGGCTAGGTGGAAAGAGTGAAAACTGCAAGATTTTAATTTCCCAAATCATTAAAATTATTTAAAAATTATGTGTGACATCAAACTTTGATTCAAGCAATAGGTATTGTTCTGATAACACATTCCATTCAAGGTATATCCCACCTGTGTAAAGTGGCATTCAAGGTCTCGCTCCCAGGGTAAGAGCATGCAGTCACAGTGACCTACATGGCGATGAAAATTTTCTGCAACCAGAAGAGAATTGGGTCATGTTAAGAGCTTAATTGTTGAAGTGAGATTAAAGGACTATAAAATCTCGACTTTTTGATTTTGGCATTCAGAGGGCTGTAAAGAGAAAGTGTTGAAAGATGCTTTCTCATAGGCAAAAACCACTTTCAGAAGGTTTGATGTTCACGATAGCCTTTACTAAGAAAATTTGGCCTCAGTGAGAATCAAACTCACGACCCCTGGTTTACAAGACCAGTGCTCTAACCCCTGAGCTATGAAGCCTGCATTTTGAAACAGTCCCACAATATTTTTGACCAATTCTATATTCCTTTTTCAAAAATCTTAGAATGTCATAAGTAGGAATGAACCCATGCTTCCTGAAAAGATCATGCGGCCATCCTCAAATACACAAGTCGAAAAAATTGCGAAACTCAAAGAAAGTTTGGTCGTGCTAAGAGTCCAATTCTTGGGATGAAATATAAAGCCTGGAGCAGTTTTTCATTCCCTGGTGCAGCACTGCTTTATATTAGTTGAGGATTTAATAGTCAGAGGGTTGAACAGAAAAAGTTTTGAAGGACTTTTTCCTTCCTTGATTCAAATTGCAGGTTTAAAAGCAAAGCGCTCACATCAGCCCAGTATGTGTGCATATCTTTTCTTTTAGTTATGTTCTGATAGAACCCTGTTGAAAAAACCTAAGCAGATTTGAAAGCTGGTAGTAACATCAATTCACCATTAAAAAGCATCTTATGTACTAGAATATTTAGCTTCTTGAGAACAGCCACATTGGTTCTACTAACATGGTTCCAAAACAGCTCTTTTCACCATCAGCCTAGACTAAGATGTTAAGCCCCAGTTCTTAATGCCTCGGTAATCCTCGTGCTGCTTGGCACTACAATCCTTTTTCTTCATTCTTACCAGAAGGTCTTTTTATTCTGAAAATATTTTCATGTAGCAATTGCTAAAACATCCTGGGTAATATTTAAGCAAAACTGAGCTGCCAGAAGCGGTATTTGAACCCACAAGTCCAGGAGAGCATACAACCTGAACGTAGTCCCCCAGACCGCTCAACCATTCGGCAGCTTGCAGATTTTGGTGAGATACCAAAGATCATCGTAAGCATCAACAAAAAAGGTTTATCTTTTTTGACTAAGCAAGCAACTAAAAGCGCTTCAAAACAATAGACGGGAGAGAAGGCATTGTTCGTCTGATAGTGTGCTCCAAGCATGTGCTAACCTGTGTTAAGGGAATCCTGCAAGTAAAGGTTTGAGTGAGTTGTGCACATGATCTAATGTGAATGGTGTGATCCATTTTGATTAATACAAAAGGTTTTATCTATATTTGTAATTCTGCCTGTAATGACAATCAGATCACTACTAAAAAGCGATTTCTACAGAGCAGAATAATAGGGCTAGGTGGAAAGAGTGAAAACTGCAAGATTTTAATTTCCCAAATCATTAAAATTATTTAAAAATTATGCGTGACATCAAACTTTGATTCAAGCAATAGGTATTGTTCTGATAACACATTCCATTCAAGGTATATCCCACCTGTGTAAAGTGGCATTCAAGGTCTCGCTCCCAGGGTAAGAGCATGCAGTCACAGTGACCTACATGGCGATGAAAATTTTCTGCAACCAGAAGAGAATTGGGTCATGTTAAGAGCTTAATTGTTGAAGTGAGATTAAAGGACTATAAAATCTCGACTTTTTGATTTTGGCATTCAGAGGGCTGTAAAGAGAAAGTGTTGAAAGATGCTTTCTCATAGGCAAAAACCACTTTCAGAAGGTTTGATGTTCACGATAGCCTTTACTAAGAAAATTTGGCCTCAGTGAGAATCGAACTCACGACCCCTGGTTTACAAGACCAGTGCTCTAACCCCTGAGCTATGAAGCCTGCATTTTGAAACAGTCCCACAATATTTTTGACCAATTCTATATTCCTTTTTCAAAAATCTTAGAATGTCATAAGTAGGAATGAACCCATGCTTCCTGAAAAGATCATGCGGCCATCCTCAAATACACAAGTCGAAAAAATTGCGAAACTCAAAGAAAGTTTGGTCGTGCTAAGAGTCCAATTCTTGGGATGAAATATAAAGCCTGGAGCAGTTTTTCATTCCCTGGTGCAGCACTGCTTTATATTAGTTGAGGATTTAATAGTCAGAGGGTTGAACAGAAAAAGTTTTGAAGGACTTTTTCCTTCCTTGATTCAAATTGCAGGTTTAAAAGCAAAGCGCTCACATCAGCCCAGTATGTGTGCATATCTTTTCTTTTAGTTATGTTCTGATAGAACCCTGTTGAAAAAACCTAAGCAGATTTGAAAGCTTAGAATGTCATAAGTAGGAATGAACCCATGCTTCCTGAAAAGATCATGCGGCCATCCTCAAATACACAAGTCGAAAAAATTGCGAAACTCAAAGAAAGTTTGGTCGTGCTAAGAGTCCAATTCTTGGGATGAAATATAAAGCCTGGAGCAGTTTTTCATTCCCTGGTGCAGCACTGCTTTATATTAGTTGAGGATTTAATAGTCAGAGGGTTGAACAGAAAAAGTTTTGAAGGACTTTTTCCTTCCTTGATTCAAATTGCAGGTTTAAAAGCAAAGCGCTCACATCAGCCCAGTATGTGTGCATATCTTTTCTTTTAGTTATGTTCTGATAGAACCCTGTTGAAAAAACCTAAGCAGATTTGAAAGCTGGTAGTAACATCAATTCACCATTAAAAAGCATCTTATGTACTAGAATATTTAGCTTCTTGAGAACAGCCACATTGGTTCTACTAACATGGTTCCAAAACAGCTCTTTTCACCATCAGCCTAGACTAAGATGTTAAGCCCCAGTTCTTAATGCCTCGGTAATCCTCGTGCTGCTTGGCACTACAATCCTTTTTCTTCATTCTTACCAGAAGGTCTTTTTATTCTGAAAATATTTTCATGTAGCAATTGCTAAAACATCCTGGGTAATATTTAAGCAAAACTGAGCTGCCAGAAGCGGTATTTGAACCCACAAGTCCAGGAGAGCATACAACCTGAACGTAGTCCCCCAGACCGCTCAACCATTCGGCAGCTTGCAGATTTTGGTGAGATACCAAAGATCATCGTAAGCATCAACAAAAAAGGTTTATCTTTTTTGACTAAGCAAGCAACTAAAAGCGCTTCAAAACAATAGACGGGAGAGAAGGCATTGTTCGTCTGATAGTGTGCTCCAAGCATGTGCTAACCTGTGTTAAGGGAATCCTGCAAGTAAAGGTTTGAGTGAGTTGTGCACATGATCTAATGTGAATGGTGTGATCCATTTTGATTAATACAAAAGGTTTTATCTATATTTGTAATTCTGCCTGTAATGACAATCAGATCACTACTAAAAAGCGATTTCTACAGAGCAGAATAATAGGGCTAGGTGGAAAGAGTGAAAACTGCAAGATTTTAATTTCCCAAATCATTAAAATTATTTAAAAATTATGCGTGACATCAAACTTTGATTCAAGCAATAGGTATTGTTCTGATAACACATTCCATTCAAGGTATATCCCACCTGTGTAAAGTGGCATTCAAGGTCTCGCTCCCAGGGTAAGAGCATGCAGTCACAGTGACCTACATGGCGATGAAAATTTTCTGCAACCAGAAGAGAATTGGGTCATGTTAAGAGCTTAATTGTTGAAGTGAGATTAAAGGACTATAAAATCTCGACTTTTTGATTTTGGCATTCAGAGGGCTGTAAAGAGAAAGTGTTGAAAGATGCTTTCTCATAGGCAAAAACCACTTTCAGAAGGTTTGATGTTCACGATAGCCTTTACTAAGAAAATTTGGCCTCAGTGAGAATCGAACTCACGACCCCTGGTTTACAAGACCAGTGCTCTAACCCCTGAGCTATGAAGCCTGCATTTTGAAACAGTCCCACAATATTTTTGACCAATTCTATATTCCTTTTTCAAAAATCTTAGAATGTCATAAGTAGGAATGAACCCATGCTTCCTGAAAAGATCATGCGGCCATCCTCAAATACACAAGTCGAAAAAATTGCGAAACTCAAAGAAAGTTTGGTCGTGCTAAGAGTCCAATTCTTGGGATGAAATATAAAGCCTGGAGCAGTTTTTCATTCCCTGGTGCAGCACTGCTTTATATTAGTTGAGGATTTAATAGTCAGAGGGTTGAACAGAAAAAGTTTTGAAGGACTTTTTCCTTCCTTGATTCAAATTGCAGGTTTAAAAGCAAAGCGCTCACATCAGCCCAGTATGTGTGCATATCTTTTCTTTTAGTTATGTTCTGATAGAACCCTGTTGAAAAAACCTAAGCAGATTTGAAAGCTGGTAGTAACATCAATTCACCATTAAAAAGCATCTTATGTACTAGAATATTTAGCTTCTTGAGAACAGCCACATTGGTTCTACTAACATGGTTCCAAAACAGCTCTTTTCACCATCAGCCTAGACTAAGATGTTAAGCCCCAGTTCTTAATGCCTCGGTAATCCTCGTGCTGCTTGGCACTACAATCCTTTTTCTTCATTCTTACCAGAAGGTCTTTTTATTCTGAAAATATTTTCATGTAGCAATTGCTAAAACATCCTGGGTAATATTTAAGCAAAACTGAGCTGCCAGAAGCGGTATTTGAACCCACAAGTCCAGGAGAGCATACAACCTGAACGTAGTCCCCCAGACCGCTCAACCATTCGGCAGCTTGCAGATTTTGGTGAGATACCAAAGATCATCGTAAGCATCAACAAAAAAGGTTTATCTTTTTTGACTAAGCAAGCAACTAAAAGCGCTTCAAAACAATAGACGGGAGAGAAGGCATTGTTCGTCTGATAGTGTGCTCCAAGCATGTGCTAACCTGTGTTAAGGGAATCCTGCAAGTAAAGGTTTGAGTGAGTTGTGCACATGATCTAATGTGAATGGTGTGATCCATTTTGATTAATACAAAAGGTTTTATCTATATTTGTAATTCTGCCTGTAATGACAATCAGATCACTACTAAAAAGCGATTTCTACAGAGCAGAATAATAGGGCTAGGTGGAAAGAGTGAAAACTGCAAGATTTTAATTTCCCAAATCATTAAAATTATTTAAAAATTATGCGTGACATCAAACTTTGATTCAAGCAATAGGTATTGTTCTGATAACACATTCCATTCAAGGTATATCCCACCTGTGTAAAGTGGCATTCAAGGTCTCGCTCCCAGGGTAAGAGCATGCAGTCACAGTGACCTACATGGCGATGAAAATTTTCTGCAACCAGAAGAGAATTGGGTCATGTTAAGAGCTTAATTGTTGAAGTGAGATTAAAGGACTATAAAATCTCGACTTTTTGATTTTGGCATTCAGAGGGCTGTAAAGAGAAAGTGTTGAAAGATGCTTTCTCATAGGCAAAAACCACTTTCAGAAGGTTTGATGTTCACGATAGCCTTTACTAAGAAAATTTGGCCTCAGTGAGAATCGAAGCCTGCATTTTGAAAGAGTCCCACAATATTTTTGACCAATTCTATATTCCTTTTTCAAAAATCTTAGAATGTCATAAGTAGGAATGAACCCATGCTTCCTGAAAAGATCATGCGGCCATCCTCAAATACACAAGTCGAAAAAATTGCGAAACTCAAAGAAAGTTTGGTCGTGCTAAGAGTCCAATTCTTGGGATGAAATATAAAGCCTGGAGCAGTTTTTCATTCCCTGGTGCAGCACTGCTTTATATTAGTTGAGGATTTAATAGTCAGAGGGTTGAACAGAAAAAGTTTTGAAGGACTTTTTCCTTCCTTGATTCAAATTGCAGGTTTAAAAGCAAAGCGTTCACATCAGCCCAGTATGTGTGCATATCTTTTCTTTTAGTTATGTTCTGATAGAACCCTGTTGAAAAAACCTAAGCAGATTTGAAAGCTGGTAGTAACATCAATTCACCATTAAAAAGCATCTTATGTACTAGAATATTTAGCTTCTTGAGAACAGCCACATTGGTTCTACTAACATGGTTCCAAAACAGCTCTTTTCACCATCAGCCTAGACTAAGATGTTAAGCCCCAGTTCTTAATGCCTCGGTAATCCTCGTGCTGCTTGGCACTACAATCCTTTTTCTTCATTCTTACCAGAAGGTCTTTTTATTCTGAAAATATTTTCATGTAGCAATTGCTAAAACATCCTGGGTAATATTTAAGCAAAACTGAGCTGCCAGAAGCGGTATTTGAACCCACAAGTCCAGGAGAGCATACAACCTGAACGTAGTCCCCCAGACCGCTCAACCATTCGGCAGCTTGCAGATTTTGGTGAGATACCAAAGATCATCGTAAGCATCAACAAAAAAGGTTTATCTTTTTTGACTAAGCAAGCAACTAAAAGCGCTTCAAAACAATAGACGGGAGAGAAGGCATTGTTCGTCTGATAGTGTGCTCCAAGCATGTGCTAACCTGTGTTAAGGGAATCCTGCAAGTAAAGGTTTGAGTGAGTTGTGCACATGATCTAATGTGAATGGTGTGATCCATTTTGATTAATACAAAAGGTTTTATCTATATTTGTAATTCTGCCTGTAATGACAATCAGATCACTACTAAAAAGCGATTTCTACAGAGCAGAATAATAGGGCTAGGTGGAAAGAGTGAAAACTGCAAGATTTTAATTTCCCAAATCATTAAAATTATTTAAAAATTATGCGTGACATCAAACTTTGATTCAAGCAATAGGTATTGTTCTGATAACACATTCCATTCAAGGTATATCCCACCTGTGTAAAGTGGCATTCAAGGTCTCGCTCCCAGGGTAAGAGCATGCAGTCACAGTGACCTACATGGCGATGAAAATTTTCTGCAACCAGAAGAGAATTGGGTCATGTTAAGAGCTTAATTGTTGAAGTGAGATTAAAGGACTATAAAATCTCGACTTTTTGATTTTGGCATTCAGAGGGCTGTAAAGAGAAAGTGTTGAAAGATGCTTTCTCATAGGCAAAAACCACTTTCAGAAGGTTTGATGTTCACGATAGCCTTTACTAAGAAAATTTGGCCTCAGTGAGAATCGAACTCACGACCCCTGGTTTACAAGACCAGTGCTCTAACCCCTGAGCTATGAAGCCTGCATTTTGAAACAGTCCCACAATATTTTTGACCAATTCTATATTCCTTTTTCAAAAATCTTAGAATGTCATAAGTAGGAATGAACCCATGCTTCCTGAAAAGATCATGCGGCCATCCTCAAATACACAAGTCGAAAAAATTGCGAAACTCAAAGAAAGTTTGGTCGTGCTAAGAGTCCAATTCTTGGGATGAAATATAAAGCCTGGAGCAGTTTTTCATTCCCTGGTGCAGCACTGCTTTATATTAGTTGAGGATTTAATAGTCAGAGGGTTGAACAGAAAAAGTTTTGAAGGACTTTTTCCTTCCTTGATTCAAATTGCAGGTTTAAAAGCAAAGCGCTCACATCAGCCCAGTATGTGTGCATATCTTTTCTTTTAGTTATGTTCTGATAGAACCCTGTTGAAAAAACCTAAGCAGATTTGAAAGCTGGTAGTAACATCAATTCACCATTAAAAAGCATCTTATGTACTAGAATATTTAGCTTCTTGAGAACAGCCACATTGGTTCTACTAACATGGTTCCAAAACAGCTCTTTTCACCATCAGCCTAGACTAAGATGTTAAGCCCCAGTTCTTAATGCCTCGGTAATCCTCGTGCTGCTTGGCACTACAATCCTTTTTCTTCATTCTTACCAGAAGGTCTTTTTATTCTGAAAATATTTTCATGTAGCAATTGCTAAAACATCCTGGGTAATATTTAAGCAAAACTGAGCTGCCAGAAGCGGTATTTGAACCCACAAGTCCAGGAGAGCATACAACCTGAACGTAGTCCCCCAGACCGCTCAACCATTCGGCAGCTTGCAGATTTTGGTGAGATACCAAAGATCATCGTAAGCATCAACAAAAAAGGTTTATCTTTTTTGACTAAGCAAGCAACTAAAAGCGCTTCAAAACAATAGACGGGAGAGAAGGCATTGTTCGTCTGATAGTGTGCTCCAAGCATGTGCTAACCTGTGTTAAGGGAATCCTGCAAGTAAAGGTTTGAGTGAGTTGTGCACATGATCTAATGTGAATGGTGTGATCCATTTTGATTAATACAAAAGGTTTTATCTATATTTGTAATTCTGCCTGTAATGACAATCAGATCACTACTAAAAAGCGATTTCTACAGAGCAGAATAATAGGGCTAGGTGGAAAGAGTGAAAACTGCAAGATTTTAATTTCCCAAATCATTAAAATTATTTAAAAATTATGCGTGACATCAAACTTTGATTCAAGCAATAGGTATTGTTCTGATAACACATTCCATTCAAGGTATATCCCACCTGTGTAAAGTGGCATTCAAGGTCTCGCTCCCAGGGTAAGAGCATGCAGTCACAGTGACCTACATGGCGATGAAAATTTTCTGCAACCAGAAGAGAATTGGGTCATGTTAAGAGCTTAATTGTTGAAGTGAGATTAAAGGACTATAAAATCTCGACTTTTTGATTTTGGCATTCAGAGGGCTGTAAAGAGAAAGTGTTGAAAGATGCTTTCTCATAGGCAAAAACCACTTTCAGAAGGTTTGATGTTCACGATAGCCTTTACTAAGAAAATTTGGCCTCAGTGAGAATCGAACTCACGACCCCTGGTTTACAAGACCAGTGCTCTAACCCCTGAGCTATGAAGCCTGCATTTTGAAAGAGTCCCACAATATTTTTGACCAATTCTATATTCCTTTTTCAAAAATCTTAGAATGTCATAAGTAGGAATGAACCCATGCTTCCTGAAAAGATCATGCGGCCATCCTCAAATACACAAGTCGAAAAAATTGCGAAACTCAAAGAAAGTTTGGTCGTGCTAAGAGTCCAATTCTTGGGATGAAATATAAAGCCTGGAGCAGTTTTTCATTCCCTGGTGCAGCACTGCTTTATATTAGTTGAGGATTTAATAGTCAGAGGGTTGAACAGAAAAAGTTTTGAAGGACTTTTTCCTTCCTTGATTCAAATTGCAGGTTTAAAAGCAAAGCGCTCACATCAGCCCAGTATGTGTGCATATCTTTTCTTTTAGTTATGTTCTGATAGAACCCTGTTGGAAAAAACCTAAGCAGATTTGAAAGCTGGTAGTAACATCAATTCACCATTAAAAAGCATCTTATGTACTAGAATATTTAGCTTCTTGAGAACAGCCACATTGGTTCTACTAACATGGTTCCAAAACAGCTCTTTTCACCATCAGCCTAGACTAAGATGTTAAGCCCCAGTTCTTAATGCCTCGGTAATCCTCGTGCTGCTTGGCACTGCAATCCTTTTTCTTCATTCTTACCAGAAGGTCTTTTTATTCTGAAAATATTTTCATGTAGCAATTGCTAAAACATCCTGGGTAATATTTAAGCAAAACTGAGCTGCCAGAAGCGGTATTTGAACCCACAAGTCCAGGAGAGCATACAACCTGAACGTAGTCCCCCAGACCGCTCAACCATTCGGCAGCTTGCAGATTTTGGTGAGATACCAAAGATCATCGTAAGCATCAACAAAAAAGGTTTATCTTTTTTGACTAAGCAAGCAACTAAAAGCGCTTCAAAACAATAGACGGGAGAGAAGGCATTGTTCGTCTGATAGTGTGCTCCAAGCATGTGCTAACCTGTGTTAAGGGAATCCTGCAAGTAAAGGTTTGAGTGAGTTGTGCACATGATCTAATGTGAATGGTGTGATCCATTTTGATTAATACAAAAGGTTTTATCTATATTTGTAATTCTGCCTGTAATGACAATCAGATCACTACTAAAAAGCGATTTCTACAGAGCAGAATAATAGGGCTAGGTGGAAAGAGTGAAAACTGCAAGATTTTAATTTCCCAAATCATTAAAATTATTTAAAAATTATGCGTGACATCAAACTTTGATTCAAGCAATAGGTATTGTTCTGATAACACATTCCATTCAAGGTATATCCCACCTGTGTAAAGTGGCATTCAAGGTCTCGCTCCCAGGGTAAGAGCATGCAGTCACAGTGACCTACATGGCGATGAAAATTTTCTGCAACCAGAAGAGAATTGGGTCATGTTAAGAGCTTAATTGTTGAAGTGAGATTAAAGGACTATAAAATCTCGACTTTTTGATTTTGGCATTCAGAGGGCTGTAAAGAGAAAGTGTTGAAAGATGCTTTCTCATAGGCAAAAACCACTTTCAGAAGGTTTGATGTTCACGATAGCCTTTACTAAGAAAATTTGGCCTCAGTGAGAATCGAACTCACGACCCCTGGTTTACAAGACCAGTGCTCTAACCCCTGAGCTATGAAGCCTGCATTTTGAAACAGTCCCACAATATTTTTGACCAATTCTATATTCCTTTTTCAAAAATCTTAGAATGTCATAAGTAGGAATGAACCCATGCTTCCTGAAAAGATCATGCGGCCATCCTCAAATACACAAGTCGAAAAAATTGCGAAACTCAAAGAAAGTTTGGTCGTGCTAAGAGTCCAATTCTTGGGATGAAATATAAAGCCTGGAGCAGTTTTTCATTCCCTGGTGCAGCACTGCTTTATATTAGTTGAGGATTTAATAGTCAGAGGGTTGAACAGAAAAAGTTTTGAAGGACTTTTTCCTTCCTTGATTCAAATTGCAGGTTTAAAAGCAAAGCGCTCACATCAGCCCAGTATGTGTGCATATCTTTTCTTTTAGTTATGTTCTGATAGAACCCTGTTGAAAAAACCTAAGCAGATTTGAAAGCTGGTAGTAACATCAATTCACCATTAAAAAGCATCTTATGTACTAGAATATTTAGCTTCTTGAGAACAGCCACATTGGTTCTACTAACATGGTTCCAAAACAGCTCTTTTCACCATCAGCCTAGACTAAGATGTTAAGCCCCAGTTCTTAATGCCTCGGTAATCCTCGTGCTGCTTGGCACTACAATCCTTTTTCTTCATTCTTACCAGAAGGTCTTTTTATTCTGAAAATATTTTCATGTAGCAATTGCTAAAACATCCTGGGTAATATTTAAGCAAAACTGAGCTGCCAGAAGCGGTATTTGAACCCACAAGTCCAGGAGAGCATACAACCTGAACGTAGTCCCCCAGACCGCTCAACCATTCGGCAGCTTGCAGATTTTGGTGAGATACCAAAGATCATCGTAAGCATCAACAAAAAAGGTTTATCTTTTTTGACTAAGCAAGCAACTAAAAGCGCTTCAAAACAATAGACGGGAGAGAAGGCATTGTTCGTCTGATAGTGTGCTCCAAGCATGTGCTAACCTGTGTTAAGGGAATCCTGCAAGTAAAGGTTTGAGTGAGTTGTGCACATGATCTAATGTGAATGGTGTGATCCATTTTGATTAATACAAAAGGTTTTATCTATATTTGTAATTCTGCCTGTAATGACAATCAGATCACTACTAAAAAGCGATTTCTACAGAGCAGAATAATAGGGCTAGGTGGAAAGAGTGAAAACTGCAAGATTTTAATTTCCCAAATCATTAAAATTATTTAAAAATTATGCGTGACATCAAACTTTGATTCAAGCAATAGGTATTGTTCTGATAACACATTCCATTCAAGGTATATCCCACCTGTGTAAAGTGGCATTCAAGGTCTCGCTCCCAGGGTAAGAGCATGCAGTCACAGTGACCTACATGGCGATGAAAATTTTCTGCAACCAGAAGAGAATTGGGTCATGTTAAGAGCTTAATTGTTGAAGTGAGATTAAAGGACTATAAAATCTCGACTTTTTGATTTTGGCATTCAGAGGGCTGTAAAGAGAAAGTGTTGAAAGATGCTTTCTCATAGGCAAAAACCACTTTCAGAAGGTTTGATGTTCACGATAGCCTTTACTAAGAAAATTTGGCCTCAGTGAGAATCGAACTCACGACCCCTGGTTTACAAGACCAGTGCTCTAACCCCTGAGCTATGAAGCCTGCATTTTGAAACAGTCCCACAATATTTTTGACCAATTCTATATTCCTTTTTCAAAAATCTTAGAATGTCATAAGTAGGAATGAACCCATGCTTCCTGAAAAGATCATGCGGCCATCCTCAAATACACAAGTCGAAAAAATTGCGAAACTCAAAGAAAGTTTGGTCGTGCTAAGAGTCCAATTCTTGGGATGAAATATAAAGCCTGGAGCAGTTTTTCATTCCCTGGTGCAGCACTGCTTTATATTAGTTGAGGATTTAATAGTCAGAGGGTTGAACAGAAAAAGTTTTGAAGGACTTTTTCCTTCCTTGATTCAAATTGCAGGTTTAAAAGCAAAGCGCTCACATCAGCCCAGTATGTGTGCATATCTTTTCTTTTAGTTATGTTCTGATAGAACCCTGTTGAAAAAACCTAAGCAGATTTGAAAGCTGGTAGTAACATCAATTCACCATTAAAAAGCATCTTATGTACTAGAATATTTAGCTTCTTGAGAACAGCCACATTGGTTCTACTAACATGGTTCCAAAACAGCTCTTTTCACCATCAGCCTAGACTAAGATGTTAAGCCCCAGTTCTTAATGCCTCGGTAATCCTCGTGCTGCTTGGCACTACAATCCTTTTTCTTCATTCTTACCAGAAGGTCTTTTTATTCTGAAAATATTTTCATGTAGCAATTGCTAAAACATCCTGGGTAATATTTAAGCAAAACTGAGCTGCCAGAAGCGGTATTTGAACCCACAAGTCCAGGAGAGCATACAACCTGAACGTAGTCCCCCAGACCGCTCAACCATTCGGCAGCTTGCAGATTTTGGTGAGATACCAAAGATCATCGTAAGCATCAACAAAAAAGGTTTATCTTTTTTGACTAAGCAAGCAACTAAAAGCGCTTCAAAACAATAGACGGGAGAGAAGGCATTGTTCGTCTGATAGTGTGCTCCAAGCATGTGCTAACCTGTGTTAAGGGAATCCTGCAAGTAAAGGTTTGAGTGAGTTGTGCACATGATCTAATGTGAATGGTGTGATCCATTTTGATTAATACAAAAGGTTTTATCTATATTTGTAATTCTGCCTGTAATGACAATCAGATCACTACTAAAAAGCGATTTCTACAGAGCAGAATAATAGGGCTAGGTGGAAAGAGTGAAAACTGCAAGATTTTAATTTCCCAAATCATTAAAATTATTTAAAAATTATGCGTGACATCAAACTTTGATTCAAGCAATAGGTATTGTTCTGATAACACATTCCATTCAAGGTATATCCCACCTGTGTAAAGTGGCATTCAAGGTCTCGCTCCCAGGGTAAGAGCATGCAGTCACAGTGACCTACATGGCGATGAAAATTTTCTGCAACCAGAAGAGAATTGGGTCATGTTAAGAGCTTAATTGTTGAAGTGAGATTAAAGGACTATAAAATCTCGACTTTTTGATTTTGGCATTCAGAGGGCTGTAAAGAGAAAGTGTTGAAAGATGCTTTCTCATAGGCAAAAACCACTTTCAGAAGGTTTGATGTTCACGATAGCCTTTACTAAGAAAATTTGGCCTCAGTGAGAATCGAACTCACGACCCCTGGTTTACAAGACCAGTGCTCTAACCCCTGAGCTATGAAGCCTGCATTTTGAAACAGTCCCACAATATTTTTGACCAATTCTATATTCCTTTTTCAAAAATCTTAGAATGTCATAAGTAGGAATGAACCCATGCTTCCTGAAAAGATCATGCGGCCATCCTCAAATACACAAGTCGAAAAAATTGCGAAACTCAAAGAAAGTTTGGTCGTGCTAAGAGTCCAATTCTTGGGATGAAATATAAAGCCTGGAGCAGTTTTTCATTCCCTGGTGCAGCACTGCTTTATATTAGTTGAGGATTTAATAGTCAGAGGGTTGAACAGAAAAAGTTTTGAAGGACTTTTTCCTTCCTTGATTCAAATTGCAGGTTTAAAAGCAAAGCGCTCACATCAGCCCAGTATGTGTGCATATCTTTTCTTTTAGTTATGTTCTGATAGAACCCTGTTGAAAAAACCTAAGCAGATTTGAAAGCTGGTAGTAACATCAATTCACCATTAAAAAGCATCTTATGTACTAGAATATTTAGCTTCTTGAGAACAGCCACATTGGTTCTACTAACATGGTTCCAAAACAGCTCTTTTCACCATCAGCCTAGACTAAGATGTTAAGCCCCAGTTCTTAATGCCTCGGTAATCCTCGTGCTGCTTGGCACTACAATCCTTTTTCTTCATTCTTACCAGAAGGTCTTTTTATTCTGAAAATATTTTCATGTAGCAATTGCTAAAACATCCTGGGTAATATTTAAGCAAAACTGAGCTGCCAGAAGCGGTATTTGAACCCACAAGTCCAGGAGAGCATACAACCTGAACGTAGTCCCCCAGACCGCTCAACCATTCGGCAGCTTGCAGATTTTGGTGAGATACCAAAGATCATCGTAAGCATCAACAAAAAAGGTTTATCTTTTTTGACTAAGCAAGCAACTAAAAGCGCTTCAAAACAATAGACGGGAGAGAAGGCATTGTTCGTCTGATAGTGTGCTCCAAGCATGTGCTAACCTGTGTTAAGGGAATCCTGCAAGTAAAGGTTTGAGTGAGTTGTGCACATGATCTAATGTGAATGGTGTGATCCATTTTGATTAATACAAAAGGTTTTATCTATATTTGTAATTCTGCCTGTAATGACAATCAGATCACTACTAAAAAGCGATTTCTACAGAGCAGAATAATAGGGCTAGGTGGAAAGAGTGAAAACTGCAAGATTTTAATTTCCCAAATCATTAAAATTATTTAAAAATTATGCGTGACATCAAACTTTGATTCAAGCAATAGGTATTGTTCTGATAACACATTCCATTCAAGGTATATCCCACCTGTGTAAAGTGGCATTCAAGGTCTCGCTCCCAGGGTAAGAGCATGCAGTCACAGTGACCTACATGGCGATGAAAATTTTCTGCAACCAGAAGAGAATTGGGTCATGTTAAGAGCTTAATTGTTGAAGTGAGATTAAAGGACTATAAAATCTCGACTTTTTGATTTTGGCATTCAGAGGGCTGTAAAGAGAAAGTGTTGAAAGATGCTTTCTCATAGGCAAAAACCACTTTCAGAAGGTTTGATGTTCACGATAGCCTTTACTAAGAAAATTTGGCCTCAGTGAGAATCGAACTCACGACCCCTGGTTTACAAGACCAGTGCTCTAACCCCTGAGCTATGAAGCCTGCATTTTGAAACAGTCCCACAATATTTTTGACCAATTCTATATTCCTTTTTCAAAAATCTTAGAATGTCATAAGTAGGAATGAACCCATGCTTCCTGAAAAGATCATGCGGCCATCCTCAAATACACAAGTCGAAAAAATTGCGAAACTCAAAGAAAGTTTGGTCGTGCTAAGAGTCCAATTCTTGGGATGAAATATAAAGCCTGGAGCAGTTTTTCATTCCCTGGTGCAGCACTGCTT
This sequence comes from Eleutherodactylus coqui, assembly GCF_035609145.1. Lineage (NCBI taxonomy): Eukaryota > Metazoa > Chordata > Amphibia > Anura > Eleutherodactylidae > Eleutherodactylus > Eleutherodactylus coqui. The sequence continues at coordinate 48,627 of NW_027102579.1, read as the reverse complement.
TATATTAGTTGAGGATTTAATAGTCAGAGGGTTGAACAGAAAAAGTTTTGAAGGACTTTTTCCTTCCTTGATTCAAATTGCAGGTTTAAAAGCAAAGCGCTCACATCAGCCCAGTATGTGTGCATATCTTTTCTTTTAGTTATGTTCTGATAGAACCCTGTTGAAAAAACCTAAGCAGATTTGAAAGCTGGTAGTAACATCAATTCACCATTAAAAAGCATCTTATGTACTAGAATATTTAGCTTCTTGAGAACAGCCACATTGGTTCTACTAACATGGTTCCAAAACAGCTCTTTTCACCATCAGCCTAGACTAAGATGTTAAGCCCCAGTTCTTAATGCCTCGGTAATCCTCGTGCTGCTTGGCACTACAATCCTTTTTCTTCATTCTTACCAGAAGGTCTTTTTATTCTGAAAATATTTTCATGTAGCAATTGCTAAAACATCCTGGGTAATATTTAAGCAAAACTGAGCTGCCAGAAGCGGTATTTGAACCCACAAGTCCAGGAGAGCATACAACCTGAACGTAGTCCCCCAGACCGCTCAACCATTCGGCAGCTTGCAGATTTTGGTGAGATACCAAAGATCATCGTAAGCATCAACAAAAAAGGTTTATCTTTTTTGACTAAGCAAGCAACTAAAAGCGCTTCAAAACAATAGACGGGAGAGAAGGCATTGTTCGTCTGATAGTGTGCTCCAAGCATGTGCTAACCTGTGTTAAGGGAATCCTGCAAGTAAAGGTTTGAGTGAGTTGTGCACATGATCTAATGTGAATGGTGTGATCCATTTTGATTAATACAAAAGGTTTTATCTATATTTGTAATTCTGCCTGTAATGACAATCAGATCACTACTAAAAAGCGATTTCTACAGAGCAGAATAATAGGGCTAGGTGGAAAGAGTGAAAACTGCAAGATTTTAATTTCCCAAATCATTAAAATTATTTAAAAATTATGCGTGACATCAAACTTTGATTCAAGCAATAGGTATTGTTCTGATAACACATTCCATTCAAGGTATATCCCACCTGTGTAAAGTGGCATTCAAGGTCTCGCTCCCAGGGTAAGAGCATGCAGTCACAGTGGCGATGAAATTTTCTGCAACCAGAAGAGAATTGGGTCATGTTAAGAGCTTAATTGTTGAAGTGAGATTAAAGGACTATAAAATCTCGACTTTTTGATTTTGGCATTCAGAGGGCTGTAAAGAGAAAGTGTTGAAAGATGCTTTCTCATAGGCAAAAACCACTTTCAGAAGGTTTGATGTTCACGATAGCCTTTACTAAGAAAATTTGGCCTCAGTGAGAATCGAACTCACGACCCCTGGTTTACAAGACCAGTGCTCTAACCCCTGAGCTATGAAGCCTGCATTTTGAAACAGTCCCACAATATTTTTGACCAATTCTATATTCCTTTTTCAAAAATCTTAGAATGTCATAAGTAGGAATGAACCCATGCTTCCTGAAAAGATCATGCGGCCATCCTCAAATACACAAGTCGAAAAAATTGCGAAACTCAAAGAAAGTTTGGTCGTGCTAAGAGTCCAATTCTTGGGATGAAATATAAAGCCTGGAGCAGTTTTTCATTCCCTGGTGCAGCACTGCTTTATATTAGTTGAGGATTTAATAGTCAGAGGGTTGAACAGAAAAAGTTTTGAAGGACTTTTTCCTTCCTTGATTCAAATTGCAGGTTTAAAAGCAAAGCGCTCACATCAGCCCAGTATGTGTGCATATCTTTTCTTTTAGTTATGTTCTGATAGAACCCTGTTGAAAAAACCTAAGCAGATTTGAAAGCTGGTAGTAACATCAATTCACCATTAAAAAGCATCTTATGTACTAGAATATTTAGCTTCTTGAGAACAGCCACATTGGTTCTACTAACATGGTTCCAAAACAGCTCTTTTCACCATCAGCCTAGACTAAGATGTTAAGCCCCAGTTCTTAATGCCTCGGTAATCCTCGTGCTGCTTGGCACTACAATCCTTTTTCTTCATTCTTACCAGAAGGTCTTTTTATTCTGAAAATATTTTCATGTAGCAATTGCTAAAACATCCTGGGTAATATTTAAGCAAAACTGAGCTGCCAGAAGCGGTATTTGAACCCACAAGTCCAGGAGAGCATACAACCTGAACGTAGTCCCCCAGACCGCTCAACCATTCGGCAGCTTGCAGATTTTGGTGAGATACCAAAGATCATCGTAAGCATCAACAAAAAAGGTTTATCTTTTTTGACTAAGCAAGCAACTAAAAGCGCTTCAAAACAATAGACGGGAGAGAAGGCATTGTTCGTCTGATAGTGTGCTCCAAGCATGTGCTAACCTGTGTTAAGGGAATCCTGCAAGTAAAGGTTTGAGTGAGTTGTGCACATGATCTAATGTGAATGGTGTGATCCATTTTGATTAATACAAAAGGTTTTATCTATATTTGTAATTCTGCCTGTAATGACAATCAGATCACTACTAAAAAGCGATTTCTACAGAGCAGAATAATAGGGCTAGGTGGAAAGAGTGAAAACTGCAAGATTTTAATTTCCCAAATCATTAAAATTATTTAAAAATTATGCGTGACATCAAACTTTGATTCAAGCAATAGGTATTGTTCTGATAACACATTCCATTCAAGGTATATCCCACCTGTGTAAAGTGGCATTCAAGGTCTCGCTCCCAGGGTAAGAGCATGCAGTCACAGTGGCGATGAAATTTTCTGCAACCAGAAGAGAATTGGGTCATGTTAAGAGCTTAATTGTTGAAGTGAGATTAAAGGACTATAAAATCTCGACTTTTTGATTTTGGCATTCAGAGGGCTGTAAAGAGAAAGTGTTGAAAGATGCTTTCTCATAGGCAAAAACCACTTTCAGAAGGTTTGATGTTCACGATAGCCTTTACTAAGAAAATTTGGCCTCAGTGAGAATCGAACTCACGACCCCTGGTTTACAAGACCAGTGCTCTAACCCCTGAGCTATGAAGCCTGCATTTTGAAACAGTCCCACAATATTTTTGACCAATTCTATATTCCTTTTTCAAAAATCTTAGAATGTCATAAGTAGGAATGAACCCATGCTTCCTGAAAAGATCATGCGGCCATCCTCAAATACACAAGTCGAAAAAATTGCGAAACTCAAAGAAAGTTTGGTCGTGCTAAGAGTCCAATTCTTGGGATGAAATATAAAGCCTGGAGCAGTTTTTCATTCCCTGGTGCAGCACTGCTTTATATTAGTTGAGGATTTAATAGTCAGAGGGTTGAACAGAAAAAGTTTTGAAGGACTTTTTCCTTCCTTGATTCAAATTGCAGGTTTAAAAGCAAAGCGCTCACATCAGCCCAGTATGTGTGCATATCTTTTCTTTTAGTTATGTTCTGATAGAACCCTGTTGAAAAAACCTAAGCAGATTTGAAAGCTGGTAGTAACATCAATTCACCATTAAAAAGCATCTTATGTACTAGAATATTTAGCTTCTTGAGAACAGCCACATTGGTTCTACTAACATGGTTCCAAAACAGCTCTTTTCACCATCAGCCTAGACTAAGATGTTAAGCCCCAGTTCTTAATGCCTCGGTAATCCTCGTGCTGCTTGGCACTACAATCCTTTTTCTTCATTCTTACCAGAAGGTCTTTTTATTCTGAAAATATTTTCATGTAGCAATTGCTAAAACATCCTGGGTAATATTTAAGCAAAACTGAGCTGCCAGAAGCGGTATTTGAACCCACAAGTCCAGGAGAGCATACAACCTGAACGTAGTCCCCCAGACCGCTCAACCATTCGGCAGCTTGCAGATTTTGGTGAGATACCAAAGATCATCGTAAGCATCAACAAAAAAGGTTTATCTTTTTTGACTAAGCAAGCAACTAAAAGCGCTTCAAAACAATAGACGGGAGAGAAGGCATTGTTCGTCTGATAGTGTGCTCCAAGCATGTGCTAACCTGTGTTAAGGGAATCCTGCAAGTAAAGGTTTGAGTGAGTTGTGCACATGATCTAATGTGAATGGTGTGATCCATTTTGATTAATACAAAAGGTTTTATCTATATTTGTAATTCTGCCTGTAATGACAATCAGATCACTACTAAAAAGCGATTTCTACAGAGCAGAATAATAGGGCTAGGTGGAAAGAGTGAAAACTGCAAGATTTTAATTTCCCAAATCATTAAAATTATTTAAAAATTATGCGTGACATCAAACTTTGATTCAAGCAATAGGTATTGTTCTGATAACACATTCCATTCAAGGTATATCCCACCTGTGTAAAGTGGCATTCAAGGTCTCGCTCCCAGGGTAAGAGCATGCAGTCACAGTGACCTACATGGCGATGAAAATTTTCTGCAACCAGAAGAGAATTGGGTCATGTTAAGAGCTTAATTGTTGAAGTGAGATTAAAGGACTATAAAATCTCGACTTTTTGATTTTGGCATTCAGAGGGCTGTAAAGAGAAAGTGTTGAAAGATGCTTTCTCATAGGCAAAAACCACTTTCAGAAGGTTTGATGTTCACGATAGCCTTTACTAAGAAAATTTGGCCTCAGTGAGAATCGAACTCACGACCCCTGGTTTACAAGACCAGTGCTCTAACCCCTGAGCTATGAAGCCTGCATTTTGAAACAGTCCCACAATATTTTTGACCAATTCTATATTCCTTTTTCAAAAATCTTAGAATGTCATAAGTAGGAATGAACCCATGCTTCCTGAAAAGATCATGCGGCCATCCTCAAATACACAAGTCGAAAAAATTGCGAAACTCAAAGAAAGTTTGGTCGTGCTAAGAGTCCAATTCTTGGGATGAAATATAAAGCCTGGAGCAGTTTTTCATTCCCTGGTGCAGCACTGCTTTATATTAGTTGAGGATTTAATAGTCAGAGGGTTGAACAGAAAAAGTTTTGAAGGACTTTTTCCTTCCTTGATTCAAATTGCAGGTTTAAAAGCAAAGCGCTCACATCAGCCCAGTATGTGTGCATATCTTTTCTTTTAGTTATGTTCTGATAGAACCCTGTTGAAAAAACCTAAGCAGATTTGAAAGCTGGTAGTAACATCAATTCACCATTAAAAAGCATCTTATGTACTAGAATATTTAGCTTCTTGAGAACAGCCACATTGGTTCTACTAACATGGTTCCAAAACAGCTCTTTTCACCATCAGCCTAGACTAAGATGTTAAGCCCCAGTTCTTAATGCCTCGGTAATCCTCGTGCTGCTTGGCACTACAATCCTTTTTCTTCATTCTTACCAGAAGGTCTTTTTATTCTGAAAATATTTTCATGTAGCAATTGCTAAAACATCCTGGGTAATATTTAAGCAAAACTGAGCTGCCAGAAGCGGTATTTGAACCCACAAGTCCAGGAGAGCATACAACCTGAACGTAGTCCCCCAGACCGCTCAACCATTCGGCAGCTTGCAGATTTTGGTGAGATACCAAAGATCATCGTAAGCATCAACAAAAAAGGTTTATCTTTTTTGACTAAGCAAGCAACTAAAAGCGCTTCAAAACAATAGACGGGAGAGAAGGCATTGTTCGTCTGATAGTGTGCTCCAAGCATGTGCTAACCTGTGTTAAGGGAATCCTGCAAGTAAAGGTTTGAGTGAGTTGTGCACATGATCTAATGTGAATGGTGTGATCCATTTTGATTAATACAAAAGGTTTTATCTATATTTGTAATTCTGCCTGTAATGACAATCAGATCACTACTAAAAAGCGATTTCTACAGAGCAGAATAATAGGGCTAGGTGGAAAGAGTGAAAACTGCAAGATTTTAATTTCCCAAATCATTAAAATTATTTAAAAATTATGCGTGACATCAAACTTTGATTCAAGCAATAGGTATTGTTCTGATAACACATTCCATTCAAGGTATATCCCACCTGTGTAAAGTGGCATTCAAGGTCTCGCTCCCAGGGTAAGAGCATGCAGTCACAGTGACCTACATGGCGATGAAAATTTTCTGCAACCAGAAGAGAATTGGGTCATGTTAAGAGCTTAATTGTTGAAGTGAGATTAAAGGACTATAAAATCTCGACTTTTTGATTTTGGCATTCAGAGGGCTGTAAAGAGAAAGTGTTGAAAGATGCTTTCTCATAGGCAAAAACCACTTTCAGAAGGTTTGATGTTCACGATAGCCTTTACTAAGAAAATTTGGCCTCAGTGAGAATCGAACTCACGACCCCTGGTTTACAAGACCAGTGCTCTAACCCCTGAGCTATGAAGCCTGCATTTTGAAACAGTCCCACAATATTTTTGACCAATTCTATATTCCTTTTTCAAAAATCTTAGAATGTCATAAGTAGGAATGAACCCATGCTTCCTGAAAAGATCATGCGGCCATCCTCAAATACACAAGTCGAAAAAATTGCGAAACTCAAAGAAAGTTTGGTCGTGCTAAGAGTCCAATTCTTGGGATGAAATATAAAGCCTGGAGCAGTTTTTCATTCCCTGGTGCAGCACTGCTTTATATTAGTTGAGGATTTAATAGTCAGAGGGTTGAACAGAAAAAGTTTTGAAGGACTTTTTCCTTCCTTGATTCAAATTGCAGGTTTAAAAGCAAAGCGCTCACATCAGCCCAGTATGTGTGCATATCTTTTCTTTTAGTTATGTTCTGATAGAACCCTGTTGAAAAAACCTAAGCAGATTTGAAAGCTGGTAGTAACATCAATTCACCATTAAAAAGCATCTTATGTACTAGAATATTTAGCTTCTTGAGAACAGCCACATTGGTTCTACTAACATGGTTCCAAAACAGCTCTTTTCACCATCAGCCTAGACTAAGATGTTAAGCCCCAGTTCTTAATGCCTCGGTAATCCTCGTGCTGCTTGGCACTACAATCCTTTTTCTTCATTCTTACCAGAAGGTCTTTTTATTCTGAAAATATTTTCATGTAGCAATTGCTAAAACATCCTGGGTAATATTTAAGCAAAACTGAGCTGCCAGAAGCGGTATTTGAACCCACAAGTCCAGGAGAGCATACAACCTGAACGTAGTCCCCCAGACCGCTCAACCATTCGGCAGCTTGCAGATTTTGGTGAGATACCAAAGATCATCGTAAGCATCAACAAAAAAGGTTTATCTTTTTTGACTAAGCAAGCAACTAAAAGCGCTTCAAAACAATAGACGGGAGAGAAGGCATTGTTCGTCTGATAGTGTGCTCCAAGCATGTGCTAACCTGTGTTAAGGGAATCCTGCAAGTAAAGGTTTGAGTGAGTTGTGCACATGATCTAATGTGAATGGTGTGATCCATTTTGATTAATACAAAAGGTTTTATCTATATTTGTAATTCTGCCTGTAATGACAATCAGATCACTACTAAAAAGCGATTTCTACAGAGCAGAATAATAGGGCTAGGTGGAAAGAGTGAAAACTGCAAGATTTTAATTTCCCAAATCATTAAAATTATTTAAAAATTATGCGTGACATCAAACTTTGATTCAAGCAATAGGTATTGTTCTGATAACACATTCCATTCAAGGTATATCCCACCTGTGTAAAGTGGCATTCAAGGTCTCGCTCCCAGGGTAAGAGCATGCAGTCACAGTGGCGATGAAATTTTCTGCAACCAGAAGAGAATTGGGTCATGTTAAGAGCTTAATTGTTGAAGTGAGATTAAAGGACTATAAAATCTCGACTTTTTGATTTTGGCATTCAGAGGGCTGTAAAGAGAAAGTGTTGAAAGATGCTTTCTCATAGGCAAAAACCACTTTCAGAAGGTTTGATGTTCACGATAGCCTTTACTAAGAAAATTTGGCCTCAGTGAGAATCGAACTCACGACCCCTGGTTTACAAGACCAGTGCTCTAACCCCTGAGCTATGAAGCCTGCATTTTGAAACAGTCCCACAATATTTTTGACCAATTCTATATTCCTTTTTCAAAAATCTTAGAATGTCATAAGTAGGAATGAACCCATGCTTCCTGAAAAGATCATGCGGCCATCCTCAAATACACAAGTCGAAAAAATTGCGAAACTCAAAGAAAGTTTGGTCGTGCTAAGAGTCCAATTCTTGGGATGAAATATAAAGCCTGGAGCAGTTTTTCATTCCCTGGTGCAGCACTGCTTTATATTAGTTGAGGATTTAATAGTCAGAGGGTTGAACAGAAAAAGTTTTGAAGGACTTTTTCCTTCCTTGATTCAAATTGCAGGTTTAAAAGCAAAGCGCTCACATCAGCCCAGTATGTGTGCATATCTTTTCTTTTAGTTATGTTCTGATAGAACCCTGTTGAAAAAACCTAAGCAGATTTGAAAGCTGGTAGTAACATCAATTCACCATTAAAAAGCATCTTATGTACTAGAATATTTAGCTTCTTGAGAACAGCCACATTGGTTCTACTAACATGGTTCCAAAACAGCTCTTTTCACCATCAGCCTAGACTAAGATGTTAAGCCCCAGTTCTTAATGCCTCGGTAATCCTCGTGCTGCTTGGCACTACAATCCTTTTTCTTCATTCTTACCAGAAGGTCTTTTTATTCTGAAAATATTTTCATGTAGCAATTGCTAAAACATCCTGGGTAATATTTAAGCAAAACTGAGCTGCCAGAAGCGGTATTTGAACCCACAAGTCCAGGAGAGCATACAACCTGAACGTAGTCCCCCAGACCGCTCAACCATTCGGCAGCTTGCAGATTTTGGTGAGATACCAAAGATCATCGTAAGCATCAACAAAAAAGGTTTATCTTTTTTGACTAAGCAAGCAACTAAAAGCGCTTCAAAACAATAGACGGGAGAGAAGGCATTGTTCGTCTGATAGTGTGCTCCAAGCATGTGCTAACCTGTGTTAAGGGAATCCTGCAAGTAAAGGTTTGAGTGAGTTGTGCACATGATCTAATGTGAATGGTGTGATCCATTTTGATTAATACAAAAGGTTTTATCTATATTTGTAATTCTGCCTGTAATGACAATCAGATCACTACTAAAAAGCGATTTCTACAGAGCAGAATAATAGGGCTAGGTGGAAAGAGTGAAAACTGCAAGATTTTAATTTCCCAAATCATTAAAATTATTTAAAAATTATGCGTGACATCAAACTTTGATTCAAGCAATAGGTATTGTTCTGATAACACATTCCATTCAAGGTATATCCCACCTGTGTAAAGTGGCATTCAAGGTCTCGCTCCCAGGGTAAGAGCATGCAGTCACAGTGACCTACATGGCGATGAAAATTTTCTGCAACCAGAAGAGAATTGGGTCATGTTAAGAGCTTAATTGTTGAAGTGAGATTAAAGGACTATAAAATCTCGACTTTTTGATTTTGGCATTCAGAGGGCTGTAAAGAGAAAGTGTTGAAAGATGCTTTCTCATAGGCAAAAACCACTTTCAGAAGGTTTGATGTTCACGATAGCCTTTACTAAGAAAATTTGGCCTCAGTGAGAATCGAACTCACGACCCCTGGTTTACAAGACCAGTGCTCTAACCCCTGAGCTATGAAGCCTGCATTTTGAAACAGTCCCACAATATTTTTGACCAATTCTATATTCCTTTTTCAAAAATCTTAGAATGTCATAAGTAGGAATGAACCCATGCTTCCTGAAAAGATCATGCGGCCATCCTCAAATACACAAGTCGAAAAAATTGCGAAACTCAAAGAAAGTTTGGTCGTGCTAAGAGTCCAATTCTTGGGATGAAATATAAAGCCTGGAGCAGTTTTTCATTCCCTGGTGCAGCACTGCTTTATATTAGTTGAGGATTTAATAGTCAGAGGGTTGAACAGAAAAAGTTTTGAAGGACTTTTTCCTTCCTTGATTCAAATTGCAGGTTTAAAAGCAAAGCGCTCACATCAGCCCAGTATGTGTGCATATCTTTTCTTTTAGTTATGTTCTGATAGAACCCTGTTGAAAAAACCTAAGCAGATTTGAAAGCTGGTAGTAACATCAATTCACCATTAAAAAGCATCTTATGTACTAGAATATTTAGCTTCTTGAGAACAGCCACATTGGTTCTACTAACATGGTTCCAAAACAGCTCTTTTCACCATCAGCCTAGACTAAGATGTTAAGCCCCAGTTCTTAATGCCTCGGTAATCCTCGTGCTGCTTGGCACTACAATCCTTTTTCTTCATTCTTACCAGAAGGTCTTTTTATTCTGAAAATATTTTCATGTAGCAATTGCTAAAACATCCTGGGTAATATTTAAGCAAAACTGAGCTGCCAGAAGCGGTATTTGAACCCACAAGTCCAGGAGAGCATACAACCTGAACGTAGTCCCCCAGACCGCTCAACCATTCGGCAGCTTGCAGATTTTGGTGAGATACCAAAGATCATCGTAAGCATCAACAAAAAAGGTTTATCTTTTTTGACTAAGCAAGCAACTAAAAGCGCTTCAAAACAATAGACGGGAGAGAAGGCATTGTTCGTCTGATAGTGTGCTCCAAGCATGTGCTAACCTGTGTTAAGGGAATCCTGCAAGTAAAGGTTTGAGTGAGTTGTGCACATGATCTAATGTGAATGGTGTGATCCATTTTGATTAATACAAAAGGTTTTATCTATATTTGTAATTCTGCCTGTAATGACAATCAGATCACTACTAAAAAGCGATTTCTACAGAGCAGAATAATAGGGCTAGGTGGAAAGAGTGAAAACTGCAAGATTTTAATTTCCCAAATCATTAAAATTATTTAAAAATTATGCGTGACATCAAACTTTGATTCAAGCAATAGGTATTGTTCTGATAACACATTCCATTCAAGGTATATCCCACCTGTGTAAAGTGGCATTCAAGGTCTCGCTCCCAGGGTAAGAGCATGCAGTCACAGTGACCTACATGGCGATGAAAATTTTCTGCAACCAGAAGAGAATTGGGTCATGTTAAGAGCTTAATTGTTGAAGTGAGATTAAAGGACTATAAAATCTCGACTTTTTGATTTTGGCATTCAGAGGGCTGTAAAGAGAAAGTGTTGAAAGATGCTTTCTCATAGGCAAAAACCACTTTCAGAAGGTTTGATGTTCACGATAGCCTTTACTAAGAAAATTTGGCCTCAGTGAGAATCGAACTCACGACCCCTGGTTTACAAGACCAGTGCTCTAACCCCTGAGCTATGAAGCCTGCATTTTGAAACAGTCCCACAATATTTTTGACCAATTCTATATTCCTTTTTCAAAAATCTTAGAATGTCATAAGTAGGAATGAACCCATGCTTCCTGAAAAGATCATGCGGCCATCCTCAAATACACAAGTCGAAAAAATTGCGAAACTCAAAGAAAGTTTGGTCGTGCTAAGAGTCCAATTCTTGGGATGAAATATAAAGCCTGGAGCAGTTTTTCATTCCCTGGTGCAGCACTGCTTTATATTAGTTGAGGATTTAATAGTCAGAGGGTTGAACAGAAAAAGTTTTGAAGGACTTTTTCCTTCCTTGATTCAAATTGCAGGTTTAAAAGCAAAGCGCTCACATCAGCCCAGTATGTGTGCATATCTTTTCTTTTAGTTATGTTCTGATAGAACCCTGTTGAAAAAACCTAAGCAGATTTGAAAGCTGGTAGTAACATCAATTCACCATTAAAAAGCATCTTATGTACTAGAATATTTAGCTTCTTGAGAACAGCCACATTGGTTCTACTAACATGGTTCCAAAACAGCTCTTTTCACCATCAGCCTAGACTAAGATGTTAAGCCCCAGTTCTTAATGCCTCGGTAATCCTCGTGCTGCTTGGCACTACAATCCTTTTTCTTCATTCTTACCAGAAGGTCTTTTTATTCTGAAAATATTTTCATGTAGCAATTGCTAAAACATCCTGGGTAATATTTAAGCAAAACTGAGCTGCCAGAAGCGGTATTTGAACCCACAAGTCCAGGAGAGCATACAACCTGAACGTAGTCCCCCAGACCGCTCAACCATTCGGCAGCTTGCAGATTTTGGTGAGATACCAAAGATCATCGTAAGCATCAACAAAAAAGGTTTATCTTTTTTGACTAAGCAAGCAACTAAAAGCGCTTCAAAACAATAGACGGGAGAGAAGGCATTGTTCGTCTGATAGTGTGCTCCAAGCATGTGCTAACCTGTGTTAAGGGAATCCTGCAAGTAAAGGTTTGAGTGAGTTGTGCACATGATCTAATGTGAATGGTGTGATCCATTTTGATTAATACAAAAGGTTTTATCTATATTTGTAATTCTGCCTGTAATGACAATCAGATCACTACTAAAAAGCGATTTCTACAGAGCAGAATAATAGGGCTAGGTGGAAAGAGTGAAAACTGCAAGATTTTAATTTCCCAAATCATTAAAATTATTTAAAAATTATGCGTGACATCAAACTTTGATTCAAGCAATAGGTATTGTTCTGATAACACATTCCATTCAAGGTATATCCCACCTGTGTAAAGTGGCATTCAAGGTCTCGCTCCCAGGGTAAGAGCATGCAGTCACAGTGACCTACATGGCGATGAAAATTTTCTGCAACCAGAAGAGAATTGGGTCATGTTAAGAGCTTAATTGTTGAAGTGAGATTAAAGGACTATAAAATCTCGACTTTTTGATTTTGGCATTCAGAGGGCTGTAAAGAGAAAGTGTTGAAAGATGCTTTCTCATAGGCAAAAACCACTTTCAGAAGGTTTGATGTTCACGATAGCCTTTACTAAGAAAATTTGGCCTCAGTGAGAATCGAACTCACGACCCCTGGTTTACAAGACCAGTGCTCTAACCCCTGAGCTATGAAGCCTGCATTTTGAAACAGTCCCACAATATTTTTGACCAATTCTATATTCCTTTTTCAAAAATCTTAGAATGTCATAAGTAGGAATGAACCCATGCTTCCTGAAAAGATCATGCGGCCATCCTCAAATACACAAGTCGAAAAAATTGCGAAACTCAAAGAAAGTTTGGTCGTGCTAAGAGTCCAATTCTTGGGATGAAATATAAAGCCTGGAGCAGTTTTTCATTCCCTGGTGCAGCACTGCTTTATATTAGTTGAGGATTTAATAGTCAGAGGGTTGAACAGAAAAAGTTTTGAAGGACTTTTTCCTTCCTTGATTCAAATTGCAGGTTTAAAAGCAAAGCGCTCACATCAGCCCAGTATGTGTGCATATCTTTTCTTTTAGTTATGTTCTGATAGAACCCTGTTGAAAAAACCTAAGCAGATTTGAAAGCTGGTAGTAACATCAATTCACCATTAAAAAGCATCTTATGTACTAGAATATTTAGCTTCTTGAGAACAGCCACATTGGTTCTACTAACATGGTTCCAAAACAGCTCTTTTCACCATCAGCCTAGACTAAGATGTTAAGCCCCAGTTCTTAATGCCTCGGTAATCCTCGTGCTGCTTGGCACTACAATCCTTTTTCTTCATTCTTACCAGAAGGTCTTTTTATTCTGAAAATATTTTCATGTAGCAATTGCTAAAACATCCTGGGTAATATTTAAGCAAAACTGAGCTGCCAGAAGCGGTATTTGAACCCACAAGTCCAGGAGAGCATACAACCTGAACGTAGTCCCCCAGACCGCTCAACCATTCGGCAGCTTGCAGATTTTGGTGAGATACCAAAGATCATCGTAAGCATCAACAAAAAAGGTTTATCTTTTTTGACTAAGCAAGCAACTAAAAGCGCTTCAAAACAATAGACGGGAGAGAAGGCATTGTTCGTCTGATAGTGTGCTCCAAGCATGTGCTAACCTGTGTTAAGGGAATCCTGCAAGTAAAGGTTTGAGTGAGTTGTGCACATGATCTAATGTGAATGGTGTGATCCATTTTGATTAATACAAAAGGTTTTATCTATATTTGTAATTCTGCCTGTAATGACAATCAGATCACTACTAAAAAGCGATTTCTACAGAGCAGAATAATAGGGCTAGGTGGAAAGAGTGAAAACTGCAAGATTTTAATTTCCCAAATCATTAAAATTATTTAAAAATTATGCGTGACATCAAACTTTGATTCAAGCAATAGGTATTGTTCTGATAACACATTCCATTCAAGGTATATCCCACCTGTGTAAAGTGGCATTCAAGGTCTCGCTCCCAGGGTAAGAGCATGCAGTCACAGTGACCTACATGGCGATGAAAATTTTCTGCAACCAGAAGAGAATTGGGTCATGTTAAGAGCTTAATTGTTGAAGTGAGATTAAAGGACTATAAAATCTCGACTTTTTGATTTTGGCATTCAGAGGGCTGTAAAGAGAAAGTGTTGAAAGATGCTTTCTCATAGGCAAAAACCACTTTCAGAAGGTTTGATGTTCACGATAGCCTTTACTAAGAAAATTTGGCCTCAGTGAGAATCGAACTCACGACCCCTGGTTTACAAGACCAGTGCTCTAACCCCTGAGCTATGAAGCCTGCATTTTGAAACAGTCCCACAATATTTTTGACCAATTCTATATTCCTTTTTCAAAAATCTTAGAATGTCATAAGTAGGAATGAACCCATGCTTCCTGAAAAGATCATGCGGCCATCCTCAAATACACAAGTCGAAAAAATTGCGAAACTCAAAGAAAGTTTGGTCGTGCTAAGAGTCCAATTCTTGGGATGAAATATAAAGCCTGGAGCAGTTTTTCATTCCCTGGTGCAGCACTGCTTTATATTAGTTGAGGATTTAATAGTCAGAGGGTTGAACAGAAAAAGTTTTGAAGGACTTTTTCCTTCCTTGATTCAAATTGCAGGTTTAAAAGCAAAGCGCTCACATCAGCCCAGTATGTGTGCATATCTTTTCTTTTAGTTATGTTCTGATAGAACCCTGTTGAAAAAACCTAAGCAGATTTGAAAGCTGGTAGTAACATCAATTCACCATTAAAAAGCATCTTATGTACTAGAATATTTAGCTTCTTGAGAACAGCCACATTGGTTCTACTAACATGGTTCCAAAACAGCTCTTTTCACCATCAGCCTAGACTAAGATGTTAAGCCCCAGTTCTTAATGCCTCGGTAATCCTCGTGCTGCTTGGCACTACAATCCTTTTTCTTCATTCTTACCAGAAGGTCTTTTTATTCTGAAAATATTTTCATGTAGCAATTGCTAAAACATCCTGGGTAATATTTAAGCAAAACTGAGCTGCCAGAAGCGGTATTTGAACCCACAAGTCCAGGAGAGCATACAACCTGAACGTAGTCCCCCAGACCGCTCAACCATTCGGCAGCTTGCAGATTTTGGTGAGATACCAAAGATCATCGTAAGCATCAACAAAAAAGGTTTATCTTTTTTGACTAAGCAAGCAACTAAAAGCGCTTCAAAACAATAGACGGGAGAGAAGGCATTGTTCGTCTGATAGTGTGCTCCAAGCATGTGCTAACCTGTGTTAAGGGAATCCTGCAAGTAAAGGTTTGAGTGAGTTGTGCACATGATCTAATGTGAATGGTGTGATCCATTTTGATTAATACAAAAGGTTTTATCTATATTTGTAATTCTGCCTGTAATGACAATCAGATCACTACTAAAAAGCGATTTCTACAGAGCAGAATAATAGGGCTAGGTGGAAAGAGTGAAAACTGCAAGATTTTAATTTCCCAAATCATTAAAATTATTTAAAAATTATGCGTGACATCAAACTTTGATTCAAGCAATAGGTATTGTTCTGATAACACATTCCATTCAAGGTATATCCCACCTGTGTAAAGTGGCATTCAAGGTCTCGCTCCCAGGGTAAGAGCATGCAGTCACAGTGACCTACATGGCGATGAAAATTTTCTGCAACCAGAAGAGAATTGGGTCATGTTAAGAGCTTAATTGTTGAAGTGAGATTAAAGGACTATAAAATCTCGACTTTTTGATTTTGGCATTCAGAGGGCTGTAAAGAGAAAGTGTTGAAAGATGCTTTCTCATAGGCAAAAACCACTTTCAGAAGGTTTGATGTTCACGATAGCCTTTACTAAGAAAATTTGGCCTCAGTGAGAATCGAACTCACGACCCCTGGTTTACAAGACCAGTGCTCTAACCCCTGAGCTATGAAGCCTGCATTTTGAAACAGTCCCACAATATTTTTGACCAATTCTATATTCCTTTTTCAAAAATCTTAGAATGTCATAAGTAGGAATGAACCCATGCTTCCTGAAAAGATCATGCGGCCATCCTCAAATACACAAGTCGAAAAAATTGCGAAACTCAAAGAAAGTTTGGTCGTGCTAAGAGTCCAATTCTTGGGATGAAATATAAAGCCTGGAGCAGTTTTTCATTCCCTGGTGCAGCACTGCTTTATATTAGTTGAGGATTTAATAGTCAGAGGGTTGAACAGAAAAAGTTTTGAAGGACTTTTTCCTTCCTTGATTCAAATTGCAGGTTTAAAAGCAAAGCGCTCACATCAGCCCAGTATGTGTGCATATCTTTTCTTTTAGTTATGTTCTGATAGAACCCTGTTGAAAAAACCTAAGCAGATTTGAAAGCTGGTAGTAACATCAATTCACCATTAAAAAGCATCTTATGTACTAGAATATTTAGCTTCTTGAGAACAGCCACATTGGTTCTACTAACATGGTTCCAAAACAGCTCTTTTCACCATCAGCCTAGACTAAGATGTTAAGCCCCAGTTCTTAATGCCTCGGTAATCCTCGTGCTGCTTGGCACTACAATCCTTTTTCTTCATTCTTACCAGAAGGTCTTTTTATTCTGAAAATATTTTCATGTAGCAATTGCTAAAACATCCTGGGTAATATTTAAGCAAAACTGAGCTGCCAGAAGCGGTATTTGAACCCACAAGTCCAGGAGAGCATACAACCTGAACGTAGTCCCCCAGACCGCTCAACCATTCGGCAGCTTGCAGATTTTGGTGAGATACCAAAGATCATCGTAAGCATCAACAAAAAAGGTTTATCTTTTTTGACTAAGCAAGCAACTAAAAGCGCTTCAAAACAATAGACGGGAGAGAAGGCATTGTTCGTCTGATAGTGTGCTCCAAGCATGTGCTAACCTGTGTTAAGGGAATCCTGCAAGTAAAGGTTTGAGTGAGTTGTGCACATGATCTAATGTGAATGGTGTGATCCATTTTGATTAATACAAAAGGTTTTATCTATATTTGTAATTCTGCCTGTAATGACAATCAGATCACTACTAAAAAGCGATTTCTACAGAGCAGAATAATAGGGCTAGGTGGAAAGAGTGAAAACTGCAAGATTTTAATTTCCCAAATCATTAAAATTATTTAAAAATTATGCGTGACATCAAACTTTGATTCAAGCAATAGGTATTGTTCTGATAACACATTCCATTCAAGGTATATCCCACCTGTGTAAAGTGGCATTCAAGGTCTCGCTCCCAGGGTAAGAGCATGCAGTCACAGTGACCTACATGGCGATGAAAATTTTCTTTTTATTCTGAAAATATTTTCATGTAGCAATTGCTAAAACATCCTGGGTAATATTTAAGCAAAACTGAGCTGCCAGAAGCGGTATTTGAACCCACAAGTCCAGGAGAGCATACAACCTGAACGTAGTCCCCCAGACCGCTCAACCATTCGGCAGCTTGCAGATTTTGGTGAGATACCAAAGATCATCGTAAGCATCAACAAAAAAGGTTTATCTTTTTTGACTAAGCAAGCAACTAAAAGCGCTTCAAAACAATAGACGGGAGAGAAGGCATTGTTCGTCTGATAGTGTGCTCCAAGCATGTGCTAACCTGTGTTAAGGGAATCCTGCAAGTAAAGGTTTGAGTGAGTTGTGCACATGATCTAATGTGAATGGTGTGATCCATTTTGATTAATACAAAAGGTTTTATCTATATTTGTAATTCTGCCTGTAATGACAATCAGATCACTACTAAAAAGCGATTTCTACAGAGCAGAATAATAGGGCTAGGTGGAAAGAGTGAAAACTGCAAGATTTTAATTTCCCAAATCATTAAAATTATTTAAAAATTATGCGTGACATCAAACTTTGATTCAAGCAATAGGTATTGTTCTGATAACACATTCCATTCAAGGTATATCCCACCTGTGTAAAGTGGCATTCAAGGTCTCGCTCCCAGGGTAAGAGCATGCAGTCACAGTGACCTACATGGCGATGAAAATTTTCTGCAACCAGAAGAGAATTGGGTCATGTTAAGAGCTTAATTGTTGAAGTGAGATTAAAGGACTATAAAATCTCGACTTTTTGATTTTGGCATTCAGAGGGCTGTAAAGAGAAAGTGTTGAAAGATGCTTTCTCATAGGCAAAAACCACTTTCAGAAGGTTTGATGTTCACGATAGCCTTTACTAAGAAAATTTGGCCTCAGTGAGAATCGAACTCACGACCCCTGGTTTACAAGACCAGTGCTCTAACCCCTGAGCTATGAAGCCTGCATTTTGAAACAGTCCCACAATATTTTTGACCAATTCTATATTCCTTTTTCAAAAATCTTAGAATGTCATAAGTAGGAATGAACCCATGCTTCCTGAAAAGATCATGCGGCCATCCTCAAATACACAAGTCGAAAAAATTGCGAAACTCAAAGAAAGTTTGGTCGTGCTAAGAGTCCAATTCTTGGGATGAAATATAAAGCCTGGAGCAGTTTTTCATTCCCTGGTGCAGCACTGCTTTATATTAGTTGAGGATTTAATAGTCAGAGGGTTGAACAGAAAAAGTTTTGAAGGACTTTTTCCTTCCTTGATTCAAATTGCAGGTTTAAAAGCAAAGCGCTCACATCAGCCCAGTATGTGTGCATATCTTTTCTTTTAGTTATGTTCTGATAGAACCCTGTTGAAAAAACCTAAGCAGATTTGAAAGCTGGTAGTAACATCAATTCACCATTAAAAAGCATCTTATGTACTAGAATATTTAGCTTCTTGAGAACAGCCACATTGGTTCTACTAACATGGTTCCAAAACAGCTCTTTTCACCATCAGCCTAGACTAAGATGTTAAGCCCCAGTTCTTAATGCCTCGGTAATCCTCGTGCTGCTTGGCACTACAATCCTTTTTCTTCATTCTTACCAGAAGGTCTTTTTATTCTGAAAATATTTTCATGTAGCAATTGCTAAAACATCCTGGGTAATATTTAAGCAAAACTGAGCTGCCAGAAGCGGTATTTGAACCCACAAGTCCAGGAGAGCATACAACCTGAACGTAGTCCCCCAGACCGCTCAACCATTCGGCAGCTTGCAGATTTTGGTGAGATACCAAAGATCATCGTAAGCATCAACAAAAAAGGTTTATCTTTTTTGACTAAGCAAGCAACTAAAAGCGCTTCAAAACAATAGACGGGAGAGAAGGCATTGTTCGTCTGATAGTGTGCTCCAAGCATGTGCTAACCTGTGTTAAGGGAATCCTGCAAGTAAAGGTTTGAGTGAGTTGTGCACATGATCTAATGTGAATGGTGTGATCCATTTTGATTAATACAAAAGGTTTTATCTATATTTGTAATTCTGCCTGTAATGACAATCAGATCACTACTAAAAAGCGATTTCTACAGAGCAGAATAATAGGGCTAGGTGGAAAGAGTGAAAACTGCAAGATTTTAATTTCCCAAATCATTAAAATTATTTAAAAATTATGCGTGACATCAAACTTTGATTCAAGCAATAGGTATTGTTCTGATAACACATTCCATTCAAGGTATATCCCACCTGTGTAAAGTGGCATTCAAGGTCTCGCTCCCAGGGTAAGAGCATGCAGTCACAGTGACCTACATGGCGATGAAAATTTTCTGCAACCAGAAGAGAATTGGGTCATGTTAAGAGCTTAATTGTTGAAGTGAGATTAAAGGACTATAAAATCTCGACTTTTTGATTTTGGCATTCAGAGGGCTGTAAAGAGAAAGTGTTGAAAGATGCTTTCTCATAGGCAAAAACCACTTTCAGAAGGTTTGATGTTCACGATAGCCTTTACTAAGAAAATTTGGCCTCAGTGAGAATCGAACTCACGACCCCTGGTTTACAAGACCAGTGCTCTAACCCCTGAGCTATGAAGCCTGCATTTTGAAACAGTCCCACAATATTTTTGACCAATTCTATATTCCTTTTTCAAAAATCTTAGAATGTCATAAGTAGGAATGAACCCATGCTTCCTGAAAAGATCATGCGGCCATCCTCAAATACACAAGTCGAAAAAATTGCGAAACTCAAAGAAAGTTTGGTCGTGCTAAGAGTCCAATTCTTGGGATGAAATATAAAGCCTGGAGCAGTTTTTCATTCCCTGGTGCAGCACTGCTTTATATTAGTTGAGGATTTAATAGTCAGAGGGTTGAACAGAAAAAGTTTTGAAGGACTTTTTCCTTCCTTGATTCAAATTGCAGGTTTAAAAGCAAAGCGCTCACATCAGCCCAGTATGTGTGCATATCTTTTCTTTTAGTTATGTTCTGATAGAACCCTGTTGAAAAAACCTAAGCAGATTTGAAAGCTGGTAGTAACATCAATTCACCATTAAAAAGCATCTTATGTACTAGAATATTTAGCTTCTTGAGAACAGCCACATTGGTTCTACTAACATGGTTCCAAAACAGCTCTTTTCACCATCAGCCTAGACTAAGATGTTAAGCCCCAGTTCTTAATGCCTCGGTAATCCTCGTGCTGCTTGGCACTACAATCCTTTTTCTTCATTCTTACCAGAAGGTCTTTTTATTCTGAAAATATTTTCATGTAGCAATTGCTAAAACATCCTGGGTAATATTTAAGCAAAACTGAGCTGCCAGAAGCGGTATTTGAACCCACAAGTCCAGGAGAGCATACAACCTGAACGTAGTCCCCCAGACCGCTCAACCATTCGGCAGCTTGCAGATTTTGGTGAGATACCAAAGATCATCGTAAGCATCAACAAAAAAGGTTTATCTTTTTTGACTAAGCAAGCAACTAAAAGCGCTTCAAAACAATAGACGGGAGAGAAGGCATTGTTCGTCTGATAGTGTGCTCCAAGCATGTGCTAACCTGTGTTAAGGGAATCCTGCAAGTAAAGGTTTGAGTGAGTTGTGCACATGATCTAATGTGAATGGTGTGATCCATTTTGATTAATACAAAAGGTTTTATCTATATTTGTAATTCTGCCTGTAATGACAATCAGATCACTACTAAAAAGCGATTTCTACAGAGCAGAATAATAGGGCTAGGTGGAAAGAGTGAAAACTGCAAGATTTTAATTTCCCAAATCATTAAAATTATTTAAAAATTATGCGTGACATCAAACTTTGATTCAAGCAATAGGTATTGTTCTGATAACACATTCCATTCAAGGTATATCCCACCTGTGTAAAGTGGCATTCAAGGTCTCGCTCCCAGGGTAAGAGCATGCAGTCACAGTGACCTACATGGCGATGAAAATTTTCTGCAACCAGAAGAGAATTGGGTCATGTTAAGAGCTTAATTGTTGAAGTGAGATTAAAGGACTATAAAATCTCGACTTTTTGATTTTGGCATTCAGAGGGCTGTAAAGAGAAAGTGTTGAAAGATGCTTTCTCATAGGCAAAAACCACTTTCAGAAGGTTTGATGTTCACGATAGCCTTTACTAAGAAAATTTGGCCTCAGTGAGAATCGAACTCACGACCCCTGGTTTACAAGACCAGTGCTCTAACCCCTGAGCTATGAAGCCTGCATTTTGAAACAGTCCCACAATATTTTTGACCAATTCTATATTCCTTTTTCAAAAATCTTAGAATGTCATAAGTAGGAATGAACCCATGCTTCCTGAAAAGATCATGCGGCCATCCTCAAATACACAAGTCGAAAAAATTGCGAAACTCAAAGAAAGTTTGGTCGTGCTAAGAGTCCAATTCTTGGGATGAAATATAAAGCCTGGAGCAGTTTTTCATTCCCTGGTGCAGCACTGCTTTATATTAGTTGAGGATTTAATAGTCAGAGGGTTGAACAGAAAAAGTTTTGAAGGACTTTTTCCTTCCTTGATTCAAATTGCAGGTTTAAAAGCAAAGCGCTCACATCAGCCCAGTATGTGTGCATATCTTTTCTTTTAGTTATGTTCTGATAGAACCCTGTTGAAAAAACCTAAGCAGATTTGAAAGCTGGTAGTAACATCAATTCACCATTAAAAAGCATCTTATGTACTAGAATATTTAGCTTCTTGAGAACAGCCACATTGGTTCTACTAACATGGTTCCAAAACAGCTCTTTTCACCATCAGCCTAGACTAAGATGTTAAGCCCCAGTTCTTAATGCCTCGGTAATCCTCGTGCTGCTTGGCACTACAATCCTTTTTCTTCATTCTTACCAGAAGGTCTTTTTATTCTGAAAATATTTTCATGTAGCAATTGCTAAAACATCCTGGGTAATATTTAAGCAAAACTGAGCTGCCAGAAGCGGTATTTGAACCCACAAGTCCAGGAGAGCATACAACCTGAACGTAGTCCCCCAGACCGCTCAACCATTCGGCAGCTTGCAGATTTTGGTGAGATACCAAAGATCATCGTAAGCATCAACAAAAAAGGTTTATCTTTTTTGACTAAGCAAGCAACTAAAAGCGCTTCAAAACAATAGACGGGAGAGAAGGCATTGTTCGTCTGATAGTGTGCTCCAAGCATGTGCTAACCTGTGTTAAGGGAATCCTGCAAGTAAAGGTTTGAGTGAGTTGTGCACATGATCTAATGTGAATGGTGTGATCCATTTTGATTAATACAAAAGGTTTTATCTATATTTGTAATTCTGCCTGTAATGACAATCAGATCACTACTAAAAAGCGATTTCTACAGAGCAGAATAATAGGGCTAGGTGGAAAGAGTGAAAACTGCAAGATTTTAATTTCCCAAATCATTAAAATTATTTAAAAATTATGCGTGACATCAAACTTTGATTCAAGCAATAGGTATTGTTCTGATAACACATTCCATTCAAGGTATATCCCACCTGTGTAAAGTGGCATTCAAGGTCTCGCTCCCAGGGTAAGAGCATGCAGTCACAGTGACCTACATGGCGATGAAAATTTTCTGCAACCAGAAGAGAATTGGGTCATGTTAAGAGCTTAATTGTTGAAGTGAGATTAAAGGACTATAAAATCTCGACTTTTTGATTTTGGCATTCAGAGGGCTGTAAAGAGAAAGTGTTGAAAGATGCTTTCTCATAGGCAAAAACCACTTTCAGAAGGTTTGATGTTCACGATAGCCTTTACTAAGAAAATTTGGCCTCAGTGAGAATCGAACTCACGACCCCTGGTTTACAAGACCAGTGCTCTAACCCCTGAGCTATGAAGCCTGCATTTTGAAAGAGTCCCACAATATTTTTGACCAATTCTATATTCCTTTTTCAAAAATCTTAGAATGTCATAAGTAGGAATGAACCCATGCTTCCTGAAAAGATCATGCGGCCATCCTCAAATACACAAGTCGAAAAAATTGCGAAACTCAAAGAAAGTTTGGTCGTGCTAAGAGTCCAATTCTTGGGATGAAATATAAAGCCTGGAGCAGTTTTTCATTCCCTGGTGCAGCACTGCTTTATATTAGTTGAGGATTTAATAGTCAGAGGGTTGAACAGAAAAAGTTTTGAAGGACTTTTTCCTTCCTTGATTCAAATTGCAGGTTTAAAAGCAAAGCGCTCACATCAGCCCAGTATGTGTGCATATCTTTTCTTTTAGTTATGTTCTGATAGAACCCTGTTGAAAAAACCTAAGCAGATTTGAAAGCTGGTAGTAACATCAATTCACCATTAAAAAGCATCTTATGTACTAGAATATTTAGCTTCTTGAGAACAGCCACATTGGTTCTACTAACATGGTTCCAAAACAGCTCTTTTCACCATCAGCCTAGACTAAGATGTTAAGCCCCAGTTCTTAATGCCTCGGTAATCCTCGTGCTGCTTGGCACTACAATCCTTTTTCTTCATTCTTACCAGAAGGTCTTTTTATTCTGAAAATATTTTCATGTAGCAATTGCTAAAACATCCTGGGTAATATTTAAGCAAAACTGAGCTGCCAGAAGCGGTATTTGAACCCACAAGTCCAGGAGAGCATACAACCTGAACGTAGTCCCCCAGACCGCTCAACCATTCGGCAGCTTGCAGATTTTGGTGAGATACCAAAGATCATCGTAAGCATCAACAAAAAAGGTTTATCTTTTTTGACTAAGCAAGCAACTAAAAGCGCTTCAAAACAATAGACGGGAGAGAAGGCATTGTTCGTCTGATAGTGTGCTCCAAGCATGTGCTAACCTGTGTTAAGGGAATCCTGCAAGTAAAGGTTTGAGTGAGTTGTGCACATGATCTAATGTGAATGGTGTGATCCATTTTGATTAATACAAAAGGTTTTATCTATATTTGTAATTCTGCCTGTAATGACAATCAGATCACTACTAAAAAGCGATTTCTACAGAGCAGAATAATAGGGCTAGGTGGAAAGAGTGAAAACTGCAAGATTTTAATTTCCCAAATCATTAAAATTATTTAAAAATTATGCGTGACATCAAACTTTGATTCAAGCAATAGGTATTGTTCTGATAACACATTCCATTCAAGGTATATCCCACCTGTGTAAAGTGGCATTCAAGGTCTCGCTCCCAGGGTAAGAGCATGCAGTCACAGTGACCTACATGGCGATGAAAATTTTCTGCAACCAGAAGAGAATTGGGTCATGTTAAGAGCTTAATTGTTGAAGTGAGATTAAAGGACTATAAAATCTCGACTTTTTGATTTTGGCATTCAGAGGGCTGTAAAGAGAAAGTGTTGAAAGATGCTTTCTCATAGGCAAAAACCACTTTCAGAAGGTTTGATGTTCACGATAGCCTTTACTAAGAAAATTTGGCCTCAGTGAGAATCGAACTCACGACCCCTGGTTTACAAGACCAGTGCTCTAACCCCTGAGCTATGAAGCCTGCATTTTGAAACAGTCCCACAATATTTTTGACCAATTCTATATTCCTTTTTCAAAAATCTTAGAATGTCATAAGTAGGAATGAACCCATGCTTCCTGAAAAGATCATGCGGCCATCCTCAAATACACAAGTCGAAAAAATTGCGAAACTCAAAGAAAGTTTGGTCGTGCTAAGAGTCCAATTCTTGGGATGAAATATAAAGCCTGGAGCAGTTTTTCATTCCCTGGTGCAGCACTGCTTTATATTAGTTGAGGATTTAATAGTCAGAGGGTTGAACAGAAAAAGTTTTGAAGGACTTTTTCCTTCCTTGATTCAAATTGCAGGTTTAAAAGCAAAGCGCTCACATCAGCCCAGTATGTGTGCATATCTTTTCTTTTAGTTATGTTCTGATAGAACCCTGTTGAAAAAACCTAAGCAGATTTGAAAGCTGGTAGTAACATCAATTCACCATTAAAAAGCATCTTATGTACTAGAATATTTAGCTTCTTGAGAACAGCCACATTGGTTCTACTAACATGGTTCCAAAACAGCTCTTTTCACCATCAGCCTAGACTAAGATGTTAAGCCCCAGTTCTTAATGCCTCGGTAATCCTCGTGCTGCTTGGCACTACAATCCTTTTTCTTCATTCTTACCAGAAGGTCTTTTTATTCTGAAAATATTTTCATGTAGCAATTGCTAAAACATCCTGGGTAATATTTAAGCAAAACTGAGCTGCCAGAAGCGGTATTTGAACCCACAAGTCCAGGAGAGCATACAACCTGAACGTAGTCCCCCAGACCGCTCAACCATTCGGCAGCTTGCAGATTTTGGTGAGATACCAAAGATCATCGTAAGCATCAACAAAAAAGGTTTATCTTTTTTGACTAAGCAAGCAACTAAAAGCGCTTCAAAACAATAGACGGGAGAGAAGGCATTGTTCGTCTGATAGTGTGCTCCAAGCATGTGCTAACCTGTGTTAAGGGAATCCTGCAAGTAAAGGTTTGAGTGAGTTGTGCACATGATCTAATGTGAATGGTGTGATCCATTTTGATTAATACAAAAGGTTTTATCTATATTTGTAATTCTGCCTGTAATGACAATCAGATCACTACTAAAAAGCGATTTCTACAGAGCAGAATAATAGGGCTAGGTGGAAAGAGTGAAAACTGCAAGATTTTAATTTCCCAAATCATTAAAATTATTTAAAAATTATGCGTGACATCAAACTTTGATTCAAGCAATAGGTATTGTTCTGATAACACATTCCATTCAAGGTATATCCCACCTGTGTAAAGTGGCATTCAAGGTCTCGCTCCCAGGGTAAGAGCATGCAGTCACAGTGACCTACATGGCGATGAAAATTTTCTGCAACCAGAAGAGAATTGGGTCATGTTAAGAGCTTAATTGTTGAAGTGAGATTAAAGGACTATAAAATCTCGACTTTTTGATTTTGGCATTCAGAGGGCTGTAAAGAGAAAGTGTTGAAAGATGCTTTCTCATAGGCAAAAACCACTTTCAGAAGGTTTGATGTTCACGATAGCCTTTACTAAGAAAATTTGGCCTCAGTGAGAATCGAACTCACGACCCCTGGTTTACAAGACCAGTGCTCTAACCCCTGAGCTATGAAGCCTGCATTTTGAAACAGTCCCACAATATTTTTGACCAATTCTATATTCCTTTTTCAAAAATCTTAGAATGTCATAAGTAGGAATGAACCCATGCTTCCTGAAAAGATCATGCGGCCATCCTCAAATACACAAGTCGAAAAAATTGCGAAACTCAAAGAAAGTTTGGTCGTGCTAAGAGTCCAATTCTTGGGATGAAATATAAAGCCTGGAGCAGTTTTTCATTCCCTGGTGCAGCACTGCTTTATATTAGTTGAGGATTTAATAGTCAGAGGGTTGAACAGAAAAAGTTTTGAAGGACTTTTTCCTTCCTTGATTCAAATTGCAGGTTTAAAAGCAAAGCGCTCACATCAGCCCAGTATGTGTGCATATCTTTTCTTTTAGTTATGTTCTGATAGAACCCTGTTGAAAAAACCTAAGCAGATTTGAAAGCTGGTAGTAACATCAATTCACCATTAAAAAGCATCTTATGTACTAGAATATTTAGCTTCTTGAGAACAGCCACATTGGTTCTACTAACATGGTTCCAAAACAGCTCTTTTCACCATCAGCCTAGACTAAGATGTTAAGCCCCAGTTCTTAATGCCTCGGTAATCCTCGTGCTGCTTGGCACTACAATCCTTTTTCTTCATTCTTACCAGAAGGTCTTTTTATTCTGAAAATATTTTCATGTAGCAATTGCTAAAACATCCTGGGTAATATTTAATCAAAACTGAGCTGCCAGAAGCGGTATTTGAACCCACAAGTCCAGGAGAGCATACAACCTGAACGTAGTCCCCCAGACCGCTCAACCATTCGGCAGCTTGCAGATTTTGGTGAGATACCAAAGATCATCGTAAGCATCAACAAAAAAGGTTTATCTTTTTTGACTAAGCAAGCAACTAAAAGCGCTTCAAAACAATAGACGGGAGAGAAGGCATTGTTCGTCTGATAGTGTGCTCCAAGCATGTGCTAACCTGTGTTAAGGGAATCCTGCAAGTAAAGGTTTGAGTGAGTTGTGCACATGATCTAATGTGAATGGTGTGATCCATTTTGATTAATACAAAAGGTTTTATCTATATTTGTAATTCTGCCTGTAATGACAATCAGATCACTACTAAAAAGCGATTTCTACAGAGCAGAATAATAGGGCTAGGTGGAAAGAGTGAAAACTGCAAGATTTTAATTTCCCAAATCATTAAAATTATTTAAAAATTATGCGTGACATCAAACTTTGATTCAAGCAATAGGTATTGTTCTGATAACACATTCCATTCAAGGTATATCCCACCTGTGTAAAGTGGCATTCAAGGTCTCGCTCCCAGGGTAAGAGCATGCAGTCACAGTGACCTACATGGCGATGAAAATTTTCTTTTTATTCTGAAAATATTTTCATGTAGCAATTGCTAAAACATCCTGGGTAATATTTAAGCAAAACTGAGCTGCCAGAAGCGGTATTTGAACCCACAAGTCCAGGAGAGCATACAACCTGAACGTAGTCCCCCAGACCGCTCAACCATTCGGCAGCTTGCAGATTTTGGTGAGATACCAAAGATCATCGTAAGCATCAACAAAAAAGGTTTATCTTTTTTGACTAAGCAAGCAACTAAAAGCGCTTCAAAACAATAGACGGGAGAGAAGGCATTGTTCGTCTGATAGTGTGCTCCAAGCATGTGCTAACCTGTGTTAAGGGAATCCTGCAAGTAAAGGTTTGAGTGAGTTGTGCACATGATCTAATGTGAATGGTGTGATCCATTTTGATTAATACAAAAGGTTTTATCTATATTTGTAATTCTGCCTGTAATGACAATCAGATCACTACTAAAAAGCGATTTCTACAGAGCAGAATAATAGGGCTAGGTGGAAAGAGTGAAAACTGCAAGATTTTAATTTCCCAAATCATTAAAATTATTTAAAAATTATGCGTGACATCAAACTTTGATTCAAGCAATAGGTATTGTTCTGATAACACATTCCATTCAAGGTATATCCCACCTGTGTAAAGTGGCATTCAAGGTCTCGCTCCCAGGGTAAGAGCATGCAGTCACAGTGACCTACATGGCGATGAAAATTTTCTGCAACCAGAAGAGAATTGGGTCATGTTAAGAGCTTAATTGTTGAAGTGAGATTAAAGGACTATAAAATCTCGACTTTTTGATTTTGGCATTCAGAGGGCTGTAAAGAGAAAGTGTTGAAAGATGCTTTCTCATAGGCAAAAACCACTTTCAGAAGGTTTGATGTTCACGATAGCCTTTACTAAGAAAATTTGGCCTCAGTGAGAATCGAACTCACGACCCCTGGTTTACAAGACCAGTGCTCTAACCCCTGAGCTATGAAGCCTGCATTTTGAAACAGTCCCACAATATTTTTGACCAATTCTATATTCCTTTTTCAAAAATCTTAGAATGTCATAAGTAGGAATGAACCCATGCTTCCTGAAAAGATCATGCGGCCATCCTCAAATACACAAGTCGAAAAAATTGCGAAACTCAAAGAAAGTTTGGTCGTGCTAAGAGTCCAATTCTTGGGATGAAATATAAAGCCTGGAGCAGTTTTTCATTCCCTGGTGCAGCACTGCTTTATATTAGTTGAGGATTTAATAGTCAGAGGGTTGAACAGAAAAAGTTTTGAAGGACTTTTTCCTTCCTTGATTCAAATTGCAGGTTTAAAAGCAAAGCGCTCACATCAGCCCAGTATGTGTGCATATCTTTTCTTTTAGTTATGTTCTGATAGAACCCTGTTGAAAAAACCTAAGCAGATTTGAAAGCTGGTAGTAACATCAATTCACCATTAAAAAGCATCTTATGTACTAGAATATTTAGCTTCTTGAGAACAGCCACATTGGTTCTACTAACATGGTTCCAAAACAGCTCTTTTCACCATCAGCCTAGACTAAGATGTTAAGCCCCAGTTCTTAATGCCTCGGTAATCCTCGTGCTGCTTGGCACTACAATCCTTTTTCTTCATTCTTACCAGAAGGTCTTTTTATTCTGAAAATATTTTCATGTAGCAATTGCTAAAACATCCTGGGTAATATTTAAGCAAAACTGAGCTGCCAGAAGCGGTATTTGAACCCACAAGTCCAGGAGAGCATACAACCTGAACGTAGTCCCCCAGACCGCTCAACCATTCGGCAGCTTGCAGATTTTGGTGAGATACCAAAGATCATCGTAAGCATCAACAAAAAAGGTTTATCTTTTTTGACTAAGCAAGCAACTAAAAGCGCTTCAAAACAATAGACGGGAGAGAAGGCATTGTTCGTCTGATAGTGTGCTCCAAGCATGTGCTAACCTGTGTTAAGGGAATCCTGCAAGTAAAGGTTTGAGTGAGTTGTGCACATGATCTAATGTGAATGGTGTGATCCATTTTGATTAATACAAAAGGTTTTATCTATATTTGTAATTCTGCCTGTAATGACAATCAGATCACTACTAAAAAGCGATTTCTACAGAGCAGAATAATAGGGCTAGGTGGAAAGAGTGAAAACTGCAAGATTTTAATTTCCCAAATCATTAAAATTATTTAAAAATTATGCGTGACATCAAACTTTGATTCAAGCAATAGGTATTGTTCTGATAACACATTCCATTCAAGGTATATCCCACCTGTGTAAAGTGGCATTCAAGGTCTCGCTCCCAGGGTAAGAGCATGCAGTCACAGTGACCTACATGGCGATGAAAATTTTCTGCAACCAGAAGAGAATTGGGTCATGTTAAGAGCTTAATTGTTGAAGTGAGATTAAAGGACTATAAAATCTCGACTTTTTGATTTTGGCATTCAGAGGGCTGTAAAGAGAAAGTGTTGAAAGATGCTTTCTCATAGGCAAAAACCACTTTCAGAAGGTTTGATGTTCACGATAGCCTTTACTAAGAAAATTTGGCCTCAGTGAGAATCGAACTCACGACCCCTGGTTTACAAGACCAGTGCTCTAACCCCTGAGCTATGAAGCCTGCATTTTGAAACAGTCCCACAATATTTTTGACCAATTCTATATTCCTTTTTCAAAAATCTTAGAATGTCATAAGTAGGAATGAACCCATGCTTCCTGAAAAGATCATGCGGCCATCCTCAAATACACAAGTCGAAAAAATTGCGAAACTCAAAGAAAGTTTGGTCGTGCTAAGAGTCCAATTCTTGGGATGAAATATAAAGCCTGGAGCAGTTTTTCATTCCCTGGTGCAGCACTGCTTTATATTAGTTGAGGATTTAATAGTCAGAGGGTTGAACAGAAAAAGTTTTGAAGGACTTTTTCCTTCCTTGATTCAAATTGCAGGTTTAAAAGCAAAGCGCTCACATCAGCCCAGTATGTGTGCATATCTTTTCTTTTAGTTATGTTCTGATAGAACCCTGTTGAAAAAACCTAAGCAGATTTGAAAGCTGGTAGTAACATCAATTCACCATTAAAAAGCATCTTATGTACTAGAATATTTAGCTTCTTGAGAACAGCCACATTGGTTCTACTAACATGGTTCCAAAACAGCTCTTTTCACCATCAGCCTAGACTAAGATGTTAAGCCCCAGTTCTTAATGCCTCGGTAATCCTCGTGCTGCTTGGCACTACAATCCTTTTTCTTCATTCTTACCAGAAGGTCTTTTTATTCTGAAAATATTTTCATGTAGCAATTGCTAAAACATCCTGGGTAATATTTAAGCAAAACTGAGCTGCCAGAAGCGGTATTTGAACCCACAAGTCCAGGAGAGCATACAACCTGAACGTAGTCCCCCAGACCGCTCAACCATTCGGCAGCTTGCAGATTTTGGTGAGATACCAAAGATCATCGTAAGCATCAACAAAAAAGGTTTATCTTTTTTGACTAAGCAAGCAACTAAAAGCGCTTCAAAACAATAGACGGGAGAGAAGGCATTGTTCGTCTGATAGTGTGCTCCAAGCATGTGCTAACCTGTGTTAAGGGAATCCTGCAAGTAAAGGTTTGAGTGAGTTGTGCACATGATCTAATGTGAATGGTGTGATCCATTTTGATTAATACAAAAGGTTTTATCTATATTTGTAATTCTGCCTGTAATGACAATCAGATCACTACTAAAAAGCGATTTCTACAGAGCAGAATAATAGGGCTAGGTGGAAAGAGTGAAAACTGCAAGATTTTAATTTCCCAAATCATTAAAATTATTTAAAAATTATGCGTGACATCAAACTTTGATTCAAGCAATAGGTATTGTTCTGATAACACATTCCATTCAAGGTATATCCCACCTGTGTAAAGTGGCATTCAAGGTCTCGCTCCCAGGGTAAGAGCATGCAGTCACAGTGACCTACATGGCGATGAAAATTTTCTGCAACCAGAAGAGAATTGGGTCATGTTAAGAGCTTAATTGTTGAAGTGAGATTAAAGGACTATAAAATCTCGACTTTTTGATTTTGGCATTCAGAGGGCTGTAAAGAGAAAGTGTTGAAAGATGCTTTCTCATAGGCAAAAACCACTTTCAGAAGGTTTGATGTTCACGATAGCCTTTACTAAGAAAATTTGGCCTCAGTGAGAATCGAACTCACGACCCCTGGTTTACAAGACCAGTGCTCTAACCCCTGAGCTATGAAGCCTGCATTTTGAAACAGTCCCACAATATTTTTGACCAATTCTATATTCCTTTTTCAAAAATCTTAGAATGTCATAAGTAGGAATGAACCCATGCTTCCTGAAAAGATCATGCGGCCATCCTCAAATACACAAGTCGAAAAAATTGCGAAACTCAAAGAAAGTTTGGTCGTGCTAAGAGTCCAATTCTTGGGATGAAATATAAAGCCTGGAGCAGTTTTTCATTCCCTGGTGCAGCACTGCTTTATATTAGTTGAGGATTTAATAGTCAGAGGGTTGAACAGAAAAAGTTTTGAAGGACTTTTTCCTTCCTTGATTCAAATTGCAGGTTTAAAAGCAAAGCGCTCACATCAGCCCAGTATGTGTGCATATCTTTTCTTTTAGTTATGTTCTGATAGAACCCTGTTGAAAAAACCTAAGCAGATTTGAAAGCTGGTAGTAACATCAATTCACCATTAAAAAGCATCTTATGTACTAGAATATTTAGCTTCTTGAGAACAGCCACATTGGTTCTACTAACATGGTTCCAAAACAGCTCTTTTCACCATCAGCCTAGACTAAGATGTTAAGCCCCAGTTCTTAATGCCTCGGTAATCCTCGTGCTGCTTGGCACTACAATCCTTTTTCTTCATTCTTACCAGAAGGTCTTTTTATTCTGAAAATATTTTCATGTAGCAATTGCTAAAACATCCTGGGTAATATTTAAGCAAAACTGAGCTGCCAGAAGCGGTATTTGAACCCACAAGTCCAGGAGAGCATACAACCTGAACGTAGTCCCCCAGACCGCTCAACCATTCGGCAGCTTGCAGATTTTGGTGAGATACCAAAGATCATCGTAAGCATCAACAAAAAAGGTTTATCTTTTTTGACTAAGCAAGCAACTAAAAGCGCTTCAAAACAATAGACGGGAGAGAAGGCATTGTTCGTCTGATAGTGTGCTCCAAGCATGTGCTAACCTGTGTTAAGGGAATCCTGCAAGTAAAGGTTTGAGTGAGTTGTGCACATGATCTAATGTGAATGGTGTGATCCATTTTGATTAATACAAAAGGTTTTATCTATATTTGTAATTCTGCCTGTAATGACAATCAGATCACTACTAAAAAGCGATTTCTACAGAGCAGAATAATAGGGCTAGGTGGAAAGAGTGAAAACTGCAAGATTTTAATTTCCCAAATCATTAAAATTATTTAAAAATTATGCGTGACATCAAACTTTGATTCAAGCAATAGGTATTGTTCTGATAACACATTCCATTCAAGGTATATCCCACCTGTGTAAAGTGGCATTCAAGGTCTCGCTCCCAGGGTAAGAGCATGCAGTCACAGTGACCTACATGGCGATGAAAATTTTCTGCAACCAGAAGAGAATTGGGTCATGTTAAGAGCTTAATTGTTGAAGTGAGATTAAAGGACTATAAAATCTCGACTTTTTGATTTTGGCATTCAGAGGGCTGTAAAGAGAAAGTGTTGAAAGATGCTTTCTCATAGGCAAAAACCACTTTCAGAAGGTTTGATGTTCACGATAGCCTTTACTAAGAAAATTTGGCCTCAGTGAGAATCGAACTCACGACCCCTGGTTTACAAGACCAGTGCTCTAACCCCTGAGCTATGAAGCCTGCATTTTGAAACAGTCCCACAATATTTTTGACCAATTCTATATTCCTTTTTCAAAAATCTTAGAATGTCATAAGTAGGAATGAACCCATGCTTCCTGAAAAGATCATGCGGCCATCCTCAAATACACAAGTCGAAAAAATTGCGAAACTCAAAGAAAGTTTGGTCGTGCTAAGAGTCCAATTCTTGGGATGAAATATAAAGCCTGGAGCAGTTTTTCATTCCCTGGTGCAGCACTGCTTTATATTAGTTGAGGATTTAATAGTCAGAGGGTTGAACAGAAAAAGTTTTGAAGGACTTTTTCCTTCCTTGATTCAAATTGCAGGTTTAAAAGCAAAGCGCTCACATCAGCCCAGTATGTGTGCATATCTTTTCTTTTAGTTATGTTCTGATAGAACCCTGTTGAAAAAACCTAAGCAGATTTGAAAGCTGGTAGTAACATCAATTCACCATTAAAAAGCATCTTATGTACTAGAATATTTAGCTTCTTGAGAACAGCCACATTGGTTCTACTAACATGGTTCCAAAACAGCTCTTTTCACCATCAGCCTAGACTAAGATGTTAAGCCCCAGTTCTTAATGCCTCGGTAATCCTCGTGCTGCTTGGCACTACAATCCTTTTTCTTCATTCTTACCAGAAGGTCTTTTTATTCTGAAAATATTTTCATGTAGCAATTGCTAAAACATCCTGGGTAATATTTAAGCAAAACTGAGCTGCCAGAAGCGGTATTTGAACCCACAAGTCCAGGAGAGCATACAACCTGAACGTAGTCCCCCAGACCGCTCAACCATTCGGCAGCTTGCAGATTTTGGTGAGATACCAAAGATCATCGTAAGCATCAACAAAAAAGGTTTATCTTTTTTGACTAAGCAAGCAACTAAAAGCGCTTCAAAACAATAGACGGGAGAGAAGGCATTGTTCGTCTGATAGTGTGCTCCAAGCATGTGCTAACCTGTGTTAAGGGAATCCTGCAAGTAAAGGTTTGAGTGAGTTGTGCACATGATCTAATGTGAATGGTGTGATCCATTTTGATTAATACAAAAGGTTTTATCTATATTTGTAATTCTGCCTGTAATGACAATCAGATCACTACTAAAAAGCGATTTCTACAGAGCAGAATAATAGGGCTAGGTGGAAAGAGTGAAAACTGCAAGATTTTAATTTCCCAAATCATTAAAATTATTTAAAAATTATGCGTGACATCAAACTTTGATTCAAGCAATAGGTATTGTTCTGATAACACATTCCATTCAAGGTATATCCCACCTGTGTAAAGTGGCATTCAAGGTCTCGCTCCCAGGGTAAGAGCATGCAGTCACAGTGACCTACATGGCGATGAAAATTTTCTGCAACCAGAAGAGAATTGGGTCATGTTAAGAGCTTAATTGTTGAAGTGAGATTAAAGGACTATAAAATCTCGACTTTTTGATTTTGGCATTCAGAGGGCTGTAAAGAGAAAGTGTTGAAAGATGCTTTCTCATAGGCAAAAACCACTTTCAGAAGGTTTGATGTTCACGATAGCCTTTACTAAGAAAATTTGGCCTCAGTGAGAATCGAACTCACGACCCCTGGTTTACAAGACCAGTGCTCTAACCCCTGAGCTATGAAGCCTGCATTTTGAAACAGTCCCACAATATTTTTGACCAATTCTATATTCCTTTTTCAAAAATCTTAGAATGTCATAAGTAGGAATGAACCCATGCTTCCTGAAAAGATCATGCGGCCATCCTCAAATACACAAGTCGAAAAAATTGCGAAACTCAAAGAAAGTTTGGTCGTGCTAAGAGTCCAATTCTTGGGATGAAATATAAAGCCTGGAGCAGTTTTTCATTCCCTGGTGCAGCACTGCTTTATATTAGTTGAGGATTTAATAGTCAGAGGGTTGAACAGAAAAAGTTTTGAAGGACTTTTTCCTTCCTTGATTCAAATTGCAGGTTTAAAAGCAAAGCGCTCACATCAGCCCAGTATGTGTGCATATCTTTTCTTTTAGTTATGTTCTGATAGAACCCTGTTGAAAAAACCTAAGCAGATTTGAAAGCTGGTAGTAACATCAATTCACCATTAAAAAGCATCTTATGTACTAGAATATTTAGCTTCTTGAGAACAGCCACATTGGTTCTACTAACATGGTTCCAAAACAGCTCTTTTCACCATCAGCCTAGACTAAGATGTTAAGCCCCAGTTCTTAATGCCTCGGTAATCCTCGTGCTGCTTGGCACTACAATCCTTTTTCTTCATTCTTACCAGAAGGTCTTTTTATTCTGAAAATATTTTCATGTAGCAATTGCTAAAACATCCTGGGTAATATTTAAGCAAAACTGAGCTGCCAGAAGCGGTATTTGAACCCACAAGTCCAGGAGAGCATACAACCTGAACGTAGTCCCCCAGACCGCTCAACCATTCGGCAGCTTGCAGATTTTGGTGAGATACCAAAGATCATCGTAAGCATCAACAAAAAAGGTTTATCTTTTTTGACTAAGCAAGCAACTAAAAGCGCTTCAAAACAATAGACGGGAGAGAAGGCATTGTTCGTCTGATAGTGTGCTCCAAGCATGTGCTAACCTGTGTTAAGGGAATCCTGCAAGTAAAGGTTTGAGTGAGTTGTGCACATGATCTAATGTGAATGGTGTGATCCATTTTGATTAATACAAAAGGTTTTATCTATATTTGTAATTCTGCCTGTAATGACAATCAGATCACTACTAAAAAGCGATTTCTACAGAGCAGAATAATAGGGCTAGGTGGAAAGAGTGAAAACTGCAAGATTTTAATTTCCCAAATCATTAAAATTATTTAAAAATTATGCGTGACATCAAACTTTGATTCAAGCAATAGGTATTGTTCTGATAACACATTCCATTCAAGGTATATCCCACCTGTGTAAAGTGGCATTCAAGGTCTCGCTCCCAGGGTAAGAGCATGCAGTCACAGTGACCTACATGGCGATGAAAATTTTCTGCAACCAGAAGAGAATTGGGTCATGTTAAGAGCTTAATTGTTGAAGTGAGATTAAAGGACTATAAAATCTCGACTTTTTGATTTTGGCATTCAGAGGGCTGTAAAGAGAAAGTGTTGAAAGATGCTTTCTCATAGGCAAAAACCACTTTCAGAAGGTTTGATGTTCACGATAGCCTTTACTAAGAAAATTTGGCCTCAGTGAGAATCGAACTCACGACCCCTGGTTTACAAGACCAGTGCTCTAACCCCTGAGCTATGAAGCCTGCATTTTGAAACAGTCCCACAATATTTTTGACCAATTCTATATTCCTTTTTCAAAAATCTTAGAATGTCATAAGTAGGAATGAACCCATGCTTCCTGAAAAGATCATGCGGCCATCCTCAAATACACAAGTCGAAAAAATTGCGAAACTCAAAGAAAGTTTGGTCGTGCTAAGAGTCCAATTCTTGGGATGAAATATAAAGCCTGGAGCAGTTTTTCATTCCCTGGTGCAGCACTGCTTTATATTAGTTGAGGATTTAATAGTCAGAGGGTTGAACAGAAAAAGTTTTGAAGGACTTTTTCCTTCCTTGATTCAAATTGCAGGTTTAAAAGCAAAGCGCTCACATCAGCCCAGTATGTGTGCATATCTTTTCTTTTAGTTATGTTCTGATAGAACCCTGTTGAAAAAACCTAAGCAGATTTGAAAGCTGGTAGTAACATCAATTCACCATTAAAAAGCATCTTATGTACTAGAATATTTAGCTTCTTGAGAACAGCCACATTGGTTCTACTAACATGGTTCCAAAACAGCTCTTTTCACCATCAGCCTAGACTAAGATGTTAAGCCCCAGTTCTTAATGCCTCGGTAATCCTCGTGCTGCTTGGCACTACAATCCTTTTTCTTCATTCTTACCAGAAGGTCTTTTTATTCTGAAAATATTTTCATGTAGCAATTGCTAAAACATCCTGGGTAATATTTAATCAAAACTGAGCTGCCAGAAGCGGTATTTGAACCCACAAGTCCAGGAGAGCATACAACCTGAACGTAGTCCCCCAGACCGCTCAACCATTCGGCAGCTTGCAGATTTTGGTGAGATACCAAAGATCATCGTAAGCATCAACAAAAAAGGTTTATCTTTTTTGACTAAGCAAGCAACTAAAAGCGCTTCAAAACAATAGACGGGAGAGAAGGCATTGTTCGTCTGATAGTGTGCTCCAAGCATGTGCTAACCTGTGTTAAGGGAATCCTGCAAGTAAAGGTTTGAGTGAGTTGTGCACATGATCTAATGTGAATGGTGTGATCCATTTTGATTAATACAAAAGGTTTTATCTATATTTGTAATTCTGCCTGTAATGACAATCAGATCACTACTAAAAAGCGATTTCTACAGAGCAGAATAATAGGGCTAGGTGGAAAGAGTGAAAACTGCAAGATTTTAATTTCCCAAATCATTAAAATTATTTAAAAATTATGCGTGACATCAAACTTTGATTCAAGCAATAGGTATTGTTCTGATAACACATTCCATTCAAGGTATATCCCACCTGTGTAAAGTGGCATTCAAGGTCTCGCTCCCAGGGTAAGAGCATGCAGTCACAGTGACCTACATGGCGATGAAAATTTTCTTTTTATTCTGAAAATATTTTCATGTAGCAATTGCTAAAACATCCTGGGTAATATTTAAGCAAAACTGAGCTGCCAGAAGCGGTATTTGAACCCACAAGTCCAGGAGAGCATACAACCTGAACGTAGTCCCCCAGACCGCTCAACCATTCGGCAGCTTGCAGATTTTGGTGAGATACCAAAGATCATCGTAAGCATCAACAAAAAAGGTTTATCTTTTTTGACTAAGCAAGCAACTAAAAGCGCTTCAAAACAATAGACGGGAGAGAAGGCATTGTTCGTCTGATAGTGTGCTCCAAGCATGTGCTAACCTGTGTTAAGGGAATCCTGCAAGTAAAGGTTTGAGTGAGTTGTGCACATGATCTAATGTGAATGGTGTGATCCATTTTGATTAATACAAAAGGTTTTATCTATATTTGTAATTCTGCCTGTAATGACAATCAGATCACTACTAAAAAGCGATTTCTACAGAGCAGAATAATAGGGCTAGGTGGAAAGAGTGAAAACTGCAAGATTTTAATTTCCCAAATCATTAAAATTATTTAAAAATTATGCGTGACATCAAACTTTGATTCAAGCAATAGGTATTGTTCTGATAACACATTCCATTCAAGGTATATCCCACCTGTGTAAAGTGGCATTCAAGGTCTCGCTCCCAGGGTAAGAGCATGCAGTCACAGTGACCTACATGGCGATGAAAATTTTCTGCAACCAGAAGAGAATTGGGTCATGTTAAGAGCTTAATTGTTGAAGTGAGATTAAAGGACTATAAAATCTCGACTTTTTGATTTTGGCATTCAGAGGGCTGTAAAGAGAAAGTGTTGAAAGATGCTTTCTCATAGGCAAAAACCACTTTCAGAAGGTTTGATGTTCACGATAGCCTTTACTAAGAAAATTTGGCCTCAGTGAGAATCGAACTCACGACCCCTGGTTTACAAGACCAGTGCTCTAACCCCTGAGCTATGAAGCCTGCATTTTGAAACAGTCCCACAATATTTTTGACCAATTCTATATTCCTTTTTCAAAAATCTTAGAATGTCATAAGTAGGAATGAACCCATGCTTCCTGAAAAGATCATGCGGCCATCCTCAAATACACAAGTCGAAAAAATTGCGAAACTCAAAGAAAGTTTGGTCGTGCTAAGAGTCCAATTCTTGGGATGAAATATAAAGCCTGGAGCAGTTTTTCATTCCCTGGTGCAGCACTGCTTTATATTAGTTGAGGATTTAATAGTCAGAGGGTTGAACAGAAAAAGTTTTGAAGGACTTTTTCCTTCCTTGATTCAAATTGCAGGTTTAAAAGCAAAGCGCTCACATCAGCCCAGTATGTGTGCATATCTTTTCTTTTAGTTATGTTCTGATAGAACCCTGTTGAAAAAACCTAAGCAGATTTGAAAGCTGGTAGTAACATCAATTCACCATTAAAAAGCATCTTATGTACTAGAATATTTAGCTTCTTGAGAACAGCCACATTGGTTCTACTAACATGGTTCCAAAACAGCTCTTTTCACCATCAGCCTAGACTAAGATGTTAAGCCCCAGTTCTTAATGCCTCGGTAATCCTCGTGCTGCTTGGCACTACAATCCTTTTTCTTCATTCTTACCAGAAGGTCTTTTTATTCTGAAAATATTTTCATGTAGCAATTGCTAAAACATCCTGGGTAATATTTAAGCAAAACTGAGCTGCCAGAAGCGGTATTTGAACCCACAAGTCCAGGAGAGCATACAACCTGAACGTAGTCCCCCAGACCGCTCAACCATTCGGCAGCTTGCAGATTTTGGTGAGATACCAAAGATCATCGTAAGCATCAACAAAAAAGGTTTATCTTTTTTGACTAAGCAAGCAACTAAAAGCGCTTCAAAACAATAGACGGGAGAGAAGGCATTGTTCGTCTGATAGTGTGCTCCAAGCATGTGCTAACCTGTGTTAAGGGAATCCTGCAAGTAAAGGTTTGAGTGAGTTGTGCACATGATCTAATGTGAATGGTGTGATCCATTTTGATTAATACAAAAGGTTTTATCTATATTTGTAATTCTGCCTGTAATGACAATCAGATCACTACTAAAAAGCGATTTCTACAGAGCAGAATAATAGGGCTAGGTGGAAAGAGTGAAAACTGCAAGATTTTAATTTCCCAAATCATTAAAATTATTTAAAAATTATGCGTGACATCAAACTTTGATTCAAGCAATAGGTATTGTTCTGATAACACATTCCATTCAAGGTATATCCCACCTGTGTAAAGTGGCATTCAAGGTCTCGCTCCCAGGGTAAGAGCATGCAGTCACAGTGACCTACATGGCGATGAAAATTTTCTGCAACCAGAAGAGAATTGGGTCATGTTAAGAGCTTAATTGTTGAAGTGAGATTAAAGGACTATAAAATCTCGACTTTTTGATTTTGGCATTCAGAGGGCTGTAAAGAGAAAGTGTTGAAAGATGCTTTCTCATAGGCAAAAACCACTTTCAGAAGGTTTGATGTTCACGATAGCCTTTACTAAGAAAATTTGGCCTCAGTGAGAATCGAACTCACGACCCCTGGTTTACAAGACCAGTGCTCTAACCCCTGAGCTATGAAGCCTGCATTTTGAAACAGTCCCACAATATTTTTGACCAATTCTATATTCCTTTTTCAAAAATCTTAGAATGTCATAAGTAGGAATGAACCCATGCTTCCTGAAAAGATCATGCGGCCATCCTCAAATACACAAGTCGAAAAAATTGCGAAACTCAAAGAAAGTTTGGTCGTGCTAAGAGTCCAATTCTTGGGATGAAATATAAAGCCTGGAGCAGTTTTTCATTCCCTGGTGCAGCACTGCTTTATATTAGTTGAGGATTTAATAGTCAGAGGGTTGAACAGAAAAAGTTTTGAAGGACTTTTTCCTTCCTTGATTCAAATTGCAGGTTTAAAAGCAAAGCGCTCACATCAGCCCAGTATGTGTGCATATCTTTTCTTTTAGTTATGTTCTGATAGAACCCTGTTGAAAAAACCTAAGCAGATTTGAAAGCTGGTAGTAACATCAATTCACCATTAAAAAGCATCTTATGTACTAGAATATTTAGCTTCTTGAGAACAGCCACATTGGTTCTACTAACATGGTTCCAAAACAGCTCTTTTCACCATCAGCCTAGACTAAGATGTTAAGCCCCAGTTCTTAATGCCTCGGTAATCCTCGTGCTGCTTGGCACTACAATCCTTTTTCTTCATTCTTACCAGAAGGTCTTTTTATTCTGAAAATATTTTCATGTAGCAATTGCTAAAACATCCTGGGTAATATTTAAGCAAAACTGAGCTGCCAGAAGCGGTATTTGAACCCACAAGTCCAGGAGAGCATACAACCTGAACGTAGTCCCCCAGACCGCTCAACCATTCGGCAGCTTGCAGATTTTGGTGAGATACCAAAGATCATCGTAAGCATCAACAAAAAAGGTTTATCTTTTTTGACTAAGCAAGCAACTAAAAGCGCTTCAAAACAATAGACGGGAGAGAAGGCATTGTTCGTCTGATAGTGTGCTCCAAGCATGTGCTAACCTGTGTTAAGGGAATCCTGCAAGTAAAGGTTTGAGTGAGTTGTGCACATGATCTAATGTGAATGGTGTGATCCATTTTGATTAATACAAAAGGTTTTATCTATATTTGTAATTCTGCCTGTAATGACAATCAGATCACTACTAAAAAGCGATTTCTACAGAGCAGAATAATAGGGCTAGGTGGAAAGAGTGAAAACTGCAAGATTTTAATTTCCCAAATCATTAAAATTATTTAAAAATTATGCGTGACATCAAACTTTGATTCAAGCAATAGGTATTGTTCTGATAACACATTCCATTCAAGGTATATCCCACCTGTGTAAAGTGGCATTCAAGGTCTCGCTCCCAGGGTAAGAGCATGCAGTCACAGTGACCTACATGGCGATGAAAATTTTCTGCAACCAGAAGAGAATTGGGTCATGTTAAGAGCTTAATTGTTGAAGTGAGATTAAAGGACTATAAAATCTCGACTTTTTGATTTTGGCATTCAGAGGGCTGTAAAGAGAAAGTGTTGAAAGATGCTTTCTCATAGGCAAAAACCACTTTCAGAAGGTTTGATGTTCACGATAGCCTTTACTAAGAAAATTTGGCCTCAGTGAGAATCGAACTCACGACCCCTGGTTTACAAGACCAGTGCTCTAACCCCTGAGCTATGAAGCCTGCATTTTGAAACAGTCCCACAATATTTTTGACCAATTCTATATTCCTTTTTCAAAAATCTTAGAATGTCATAAGTAGGAATGAACCCATGCTTCCTGAAAAGATCATGCGGCCATCCTCAAATACACAAG
Source organism: Eleutherodactylus coqui (assembly GCF_035609145.1). Lineage (NCBI taxonomy): Eukaryota > Metazoa > Chordata > Amphibia > Anura > Eleutherodactylidae > Eleutherodactylus > Eleutherodactylus coqui. The sequence continues at coordinate 6,404 of NW_027102579.1, read as the reverse complement.
TCGAAAAAATTGCGAAACTCAAAGAAAGTTTGGTCGTGCTAAGAGTCCAATTCTTGGGATGAAATATAAAGCCTGGAGCAGTTTTTCATTCCCTGGTGCAGCACTGCTTTATATTAGTTGAGGATTTAATAGTCAGAGGGTTGAACAGAAAAAGTTTTGAAGGACTTTTTCCTTCCTTGATTCAAATTGCAGGTTTAAAAGCAAAGCGCTCACATCAGCCCAGTATGTGTGCATATCTTTTCTTTTAGTTATGTTCTGATAGAACCCTGTTGAAAAAACCTAAGCAGATTTGAAAGCTGGTAGTAACATCAATTCACCATTAAAAAGCATCTTATGTACTAGAATATTTAGCTTCTTGAGAACAGCCACATTGGTTCTACTAACATGGTTCCAAAACAGCTCTTTTCACCATCAGCCTAGACTAAGATGTTAAGCCCCAGTTCTTAATGCCTCGGTAATCCTCGTGCTGCTTGGCACTACAATCCTTTTTCTTCATTCTTACCAGAAGGTCTTTTTATTCTGAAAATATTTTCATGTAGCAATTGCTAAAACATCCTGGGTAATATTTAAGCAAAACTGAGCTGCCAGAAGCGGTATTTGAACCCACAAGTCCAGGAGAGCATACAACCTGAACGTAGTCCCCCAGACCGCTCAACCATTCGGCAGCTTGCAGATTTTGGTGAGATACCAAAGATCATCGTAAGCATCAACAAAAAAGGTTTATCTTTTTTGACTAAGCAAGCAACTAAAAGCGCTTCAAAACAATAGACGGGAGAGAAGGCATTGTTCGTCTGATAGTGTGCTCCAAGCATGTGCTAACCTGTGTTAAGGGAATCCTGCAAGTAAAGGTTTGAGTGAGTTGTGCACATGATCTAATGTGAATGGTGTGATCCATTTTGATTAATACAAAAGGTTTTATCTATATTTGTAATTCTGCCTGTAATGACAATCAGATCACTACTAAAAAGCGATTTCTACAGAGCAGAATAATAGGGCTAGGTGGAAAGAGTGAAAACTGCAAGATTTTAATTTCCCAAATCATTAAAATTATTTAAAAATTATGCGTGACATCAAACTTTGATTCAAGCAATAGGTATTGTTCTGATAACACATTCCATTCAAGGTATATCCCACCTGTGTAAAGTGGCATTCAAGGTCTCGCTCCCAGGGTAAGAGCATGCAGTCACAGTGACCTACATGGCGATGAAAATTTTCTGCAACCAGAAGAGAATTGGGTCATGTTAAGAGCTTAATTGTTGAAGTGAGATTAAAGGACTATAAAATCTCGACTTTTTGATTTTGGCATTCAGAGGGCTGTAAAGAGAAAGTGTTGAAAGATGCTTTCTCATAGGCAAAAACCACTTTCAGAAGGTTTGATGTTCACGATAGCCTTTACTAAGAAAATTTGGCCTCAGTGAGAATCGAACTCACGACCCCTGGTTTACAAGACCAGTGCTCTAACCCCTGAGCTATGAAGCCTGCATTTTGAAAGAGTCCCACAATATTTTTGACCAATTCTATATTCCTTTTTCAAAAATCTTAGAATGTCATAAGTAGGAATGAACCCATGCTTCCTGAAAAGATCATGCGGCCATCCTCAAATACACAAGTCGAAAAAATTGCGAAACTCAAAGAAAGTTTGGTCGTGCTAAGAGTCCAATTCTTGGGATGAAATATAAAGCCTGGAGCAGTTTTTCATTCCCTGGTGCAGCACTGCTTTATATTAGTTGAGGATTTAATAGTCAGAGGGTTGAACAGAAAAAGTTTTGAAGGACTTTTTCCTTCCTTGATTCAAATTGCAGGTTTAAAAGCAAAGCGCTCACATCAGCCCAGTATGTGTGCATATCTTTTCTTTTAGTTATGTTCTGATAGAACCCTGTTGAAAAAACCTAAGCAGATTTGAAAGCTGGTAGTAACATCAATTCACCATTAAAAAGCATCTTATGTACTAGAATATTTAGCTTCTTGAGAACAGCCACATTGGTTCTACTAACATGGTTCCAAAACAGCTCTTTTCACCATCAGCCTAGACTAAGATGTTAAGCCCCAGTTCTTAATGCCTCGGTAATCCTCGTGCTGCTTGGCACTACAATCCTTTTTCTTCATTCTTACCAGAAGGTCTTTTTATTCTGAAAATATTTTCATGTAGCAATTGCTAAAACATCCTGGGTAATATTTAAGCAAAACTGAGCTGCCAGAAGCGGTATTTGAACCCACAAGTCCAGGAGAGCATACAACCTGAACGTAGTCCCCCAGACCGCTCAACCATTCGGCAGCTTGCAGATTTTGGTGAGATACCAAAGATCATCGTAAGCATCAACAAAAAAGGTTTATCTTTTTTGACTAAGCAAGCAACTAAAAGCGCTTCAAAACAATAGACGGGAGAGAAGGCATTGTTCGTCTGATAGTGTGCTCCAAGCATGTGCTAACCTGTGTTAAGGGAATCCTGCAAGTAAAGGTTTGAGTGAGTTGTGCACATGATCTAATGTGAATGGTGTGATCCATTTTGATTAATACAAAAGGTTTTATCTATATTTGTAATTCTGCCTGTAATGACAATCAGATCACTACTAAAAAGCGATTTCTACAGAGCAGAATAATAGGGCTAGGTGGAAAGAGTGAAAACTGCAAGATTTTAATTTCCCAAATCATTAAAATTATTTAAAAATTATGCGTGACATCAAACTTTGATTCAAGCAATAGGTATTGTTCTGATAACACATTCCATTCAAGGTATATCCCACCTGTGTAAAGTGGCATTCAAGGTCTCGCTCCCAGGGTAAGAGCATGCAGTCACAGTGACCTACATGGCGATGAAAATTTTCTGCAACCAGAAGAGAATTGGGTCATGTTAAGAGCTTAATTGTTGAAGTGAGATTAAAGGACTATAAAATCTCGACTTTTTGATTTTGGCATTCAGAGGGCTGTAAAGAGAAAGTGTTGAAAGATGCTTTCTCATAGGCAAAAACCACTTTCAGAAGGTTTGATGTTCACGATAGCCTTTACTAAGAAAATTTGGCCTCAGTGAGAATCGAACTCACGACCCCTGGTTTACAAGACCAGTGCTCTAACCCCTGAGCTATGAAGCCTGCATTTTGAAACAGTCCCACAATATTTTTGACCAATTCTATATTCCTTTTTCAAAAATCTTAGAATGTCATAAGTAGGAATGAACCCATGCTTCCTGAAAAGATCATGCGGCCATCCTCAAATACACAAGTCGAAAAAATTGCGAAACTCAAAGAAAGTTTGGTCGTGCTAAGAGTCCAATTCTTGGGATGAAATATAAAGCCTGGAGCAGTTTTTCATTCCCTGGTGCAGCACTGCTTTATATTAGTTGAGGATTTAATAGTCAGAGGGTTGAACAGAAAAAGTTTTGAAGGACTTTTTCCTTCCTTGATTCAAATTGCAGGTTTAAAAGCAAAGCGCTCACATCAGCCCAGTATGTGTGCATATCTTTTCTTTTAGTTATGTTCTGATAGAACCCTGTTGGAAAAAACCTAAGCAGATTTGAAAGCTGGTAGTAACATCAATTCACCATTAAAAAGCATCTTATGTACTAGAATATTTAGCTTCTTGAGAACAGCCACATTGGTTCTACTAACATGGTTCCAAAACAGCTCTTTTCACCATCAGCCTAGACTAAGATGTTAAGCCCCAGTTCTTAATGCCTCGGTAATCCTCGTGCTGCTTGGCACTACAATCCTTTTTCTTCATTCTTACCAGAAGGTCTTTTTATTCTGAAAATATTTTCATGTAGCAATTGCTAAAACATCCTGGGTAATATTTAAGCAAAACTGAGCTGCCAGAAGCGGTATTTGAACCCACAAGTCCAGGAGAGCATACAACCTGAACGTAGTCCCCCAGACCGCTCAACCATTCGGCAGCTTGCAGATTTTGGTGAGATACCAAAGATCATCGTAAGCATCAACAAAAAAGGTTTATCTTTTTTGACTAAGCAAGCAACTAAAAGCGCTTCAAAACAATAGACGGGAGAGAAGGCATTGTTCGTCTGATAGTGTGCTCCAAGCATGTGCTAACCTGTGTTAAGGGAATCCTGCAAGTAAAGGTTTGAGTGAGTTGTGCACATGATCTAATGTGAATGGTGTGATCCATTTTGATTAATACAAAAGGTTTTATCTATATTTGTAATTCTGCCTGTAATGACAATCAGATCACTACTAAAAAGCGATTTCTACAGAGCAGAATAATAGGGCTAGGTGGAAAGAGTGAAAACTGCAAGATTTTAATTTCCCAAATCATTAAAATTATTTAAAAATTATGCGTGACATCAAACTTTGATTCAAGCAATAGGTATTGTTCTGATAACACATTCCATTCAAGGTATATCCCACCTGTGTAAAGTGGCATTCAAGGTCTCGCTCCCAGGGTAAGAGCATGCAGTCACAGTGACCTACATGGCGATGAAAATTTTCTGCAACCAGAAGAGAATTGGGTCATGTTAAGAGCTTAATTGTTGAAGTGAGATTAAAGGACTATAAAATCTCGACTTTTTGATTTTGGCATTCAGAGGGCTGTAAAGAGAAAGTGTTGAAAGATGCTTTCTCATAGGCAAAAACCACTTTCAGAAGGTTTGATGTTCACGATAGCCTTTACTAAGAAAATTTGGCCTCAGTGAGAATCGAACTCACGACCCCTGGTTTACAAGACCAGTGCTCTAACCCCTGAGCTATGAAGCCTGCATTTTGAAACAGTCCCACAATATTTTTGACCAATTCTATATTCCTTTTTCAAAAATCTTAGAATGTCATAAGTAGGAATGAACCCATGCTTCCTGAAAAGATCATGCGGCCATCCTCAAATACACAAGTCGAAAAAATTGCGAAACTCAAAGAAAGTTTGGTCGTGCTAAGAGTCCAATTCTTGGGATGAAATATAAAGCCTGGAGCAGTTTTTCATTCCCTGGTGCAGCACTGCTTTATATTAGTTGAGGATTTAATAGTCAGAGGGTTGAACAGAAAAAGTTTTGAAGGACTTTTTCCTTCCTTGATTCAAATTGCAGGTTTAAAAGCAAAGCGCTCACATCAGCCCAGTATGTGTGCATATCTTTTCTTTTAGTTATGTTCTGATAGAACCCTGTTGAAAAAACCTAAGCAGATTTGAAAGCTGGTAGTAACATCAATTCACCATTAAAAAGCATCTTATGTACTAGAATATTTAGCTTCTTGAGAACAGCCACATTGGTTCTACTAACATGGTTCCAAAACAGCTCTTTTCACCATCAGCCTAGACTAAGATGTTAAGCCCCAGTTCTTAATGCCTCGGTAATCCTCGTGCTGCTTGGCACTACAATCCTTTTTCTTCATTCTTACCAGAAGGTCTTTTTATTCTGAAAATATTTTCATGTAGCAATTGCTAAAACATCCTGGGTAATATTTAAGCAAAACTGAGCTGCCAGAAGCGGTATTTGAACCCACAAGTCCAGGAGAGCATACAACCTGAACGTAGTCCCCCAGACCGCTCAACCATTCGGCAGCTTGCAGATTTTGGTGAGATACCAAAGATCATCGTAAGCATCAACAAAAAAGGTTTATCTTTTTTGACTAAGCAAGCAACTAAAAGCGCTTCAAAACAATAGACGGGAGAGAAGGCATTGTTCGTCTGATAGTGTGCTCCAAGCATGTGCTAACCTGTGTTAAGGGAATCCTGCAAGTAAAGGTTTGAGTGAGTTGTGCACATGATCTAATGTGAATGGTGTGATCCATTTTGATTAATACAAAAGGTTTTATCTATATTTGTAATTCTGCCTGTAATGACAATCAGATCACTACTAAAAAGCGATTTCTACAGAGCAGAATAATAGGGCTAGGTGGAAAGAGTGAAAACTGCAAGATTTTAATTTCCCAAATCATTAAAATTATTTAAAAATTATGCGTGACATCAAACTTTGATTCAAGCAATAGGTATTGTTCTGATAACACATTCCATTCAAGGTATATCCCACCTGTGTAAAGTGGCATTCAAGGTCTCGCTCCCAGGGTAAGAGCATGCAGTCACAGTGACCTACATGGCGATGAAAATTTTCTGCAACCAGAAGAGAATTGGGTCATGTTAAGAGCTTAATTGTTGAAGTGAGATTAAAGGACTATAAAATCTCGACTTTTTGATTTTGGCATTCAGAGGGCTGTAAAGAGAAAGTGTTGAAAGATGCTTTCTCATAGGCAAAAACCACTTTCAGAAGGTTTGATGTTCACGATAGCCTTTACTAAGAAAATTTGGCCTCAGTGAGAATCGAACTCACGACCCCTGGTTTACAAGACCAGTGCTCTAACCCCTGAGCTATGAAGCCTGCATTTTGAAAGAGTCCCACAATATTTTTGACCAATTCTATATTCCTTTTTCAAAAATCTTAGAATGTCATAAGTAGGAATGAACCCATGCTT